>NW_006159723.1:451116-453901 GCF_000334495.1 Tupaia belangeri chinensis
ACGGTTGTGAGGATGGCAGGCAGTGCAAGCAGATTAGTGTTTCTTTAGTGGTGAGAATTGAGACAAAAAGCATTTAACAGATCATGAAGCATTTGGTGAGCTATAGTAATTAAATAATCCATTGAATGAATTCATTCATATTTGAGTACCTACTGTGTGCTGGGCACTATCCTAGGTTTTGGGGAAATTATGAAGTCAAGATCTTCACTGCCATGAAACCTATATTTTATAATGCTAGAAAGTAACCAGTATTTTTGTGTATGTGTGTATGTGGGAGGGTGGGCATATGGATGGGGATCGAATAAGGTTCAGATGATAAGTTGTGTGGCAGATAGAATATGGTTTGGTGGTAGTACTAAGCAGGATCGTAGGAATGGACTTTATTGAGAAGGTGCTATATAACCAAGACCCTGAAGAAGGTGAAGAGAGCAGATCTTTGGGAGGTGAGCCTTCCAGATGTAGGGAAGAGACAGCACATATTCTCAGGTTGTGGAGTGTCTGGCAATGACAGGCTCAAGGAAAAACAAGGAGGCAGAGACGACTAGATTGTAGTAAACAGGGAAGAAAGCACAGTCACCCCTTGGTACCTGCAGAGAACTGGTTCCAGGACTAGCCCCAGATGCCGAAATCGGCAGATGCTCAAGTCTCTTATATAAAATGGCAGTGGTATTTGTACATAGCCCAGCCACCCTTTCTGTATACATTACATCTCCAGATTACTTATAATACCTAACGTGCTATAAATGCAATATGAGCAGTTAGAGAACAATGACTAGGAAAAACACAAGCACATGTTCAGCACAGATGCAACCATCATAGACCTCTCTCCACAGATGAGGTCAGCAACCTCCAGACATTTTCCAGCCACTCTTTGGAATCTGTGCACATGGAATCCAACAGTAATAGGAAGGAGTAGAGAAACTTAGCAGAGAGCAAGATCATGCAGAACTCTGTAAGCCATTATGAAGATTTTCACTTTTGCTCTCTAAGTCAAATAGGAAATCATTGAGTGGATTTAAGCAGAGAAGACAGGATCCAAGATCAAACTTAAATTTTAAAGCTGTCATTCAGCTGCCGAAATGTGAATAAACATAAGCAGGCGGGGTGGAAGAAGAGCGGAGGAAGAAGAGTCATTCCTGATGAAGCCGTCAGTTAATCAGCTCTAGCTGACAGTGGCTCAAGCAAGGCTTGAGTGGTGCCAGTGATGAGTAGACAGGTTATTTATGAATATTAAGTAGAGTGCAAGGGATTTTCCCATGGATTGCATGTTAGGATGGCGCGAGGGGGTGTGGGGAGTCAAGGATAAGTCCAAGTTTTTTGTTTTTGTTTTTTTCCCCCCCTCAATAAATTTGAAAGGGAAGAATATATATCAAATAAGATTAAAAACAATTATGTGACAGATTTGCAGAGAAAAGGAAGTTCAGATTTGGACATAGCAATGATGCTAACTAGAAAACCAAGTAGAAAGGCAACAGTCCTTGTTCGATATTTACAAATTGGATTTTACCCTTAAGCACTAAAGAGTGACTGGAAGATTTTAAGGTCAGGGAATTCTAGTCAACTGTCTACTTTATGTTAGTGCCCTGTGGTGGTTAGAAAGGAGATACCCCAAGATGAAAGTTAGGGATACCTGCAGGTAGTTATTGTGAGTGCCCACTAAGAGAATTTGAGAGAGTAAACAATGCGTGCTGATAAAGAGATTAGAACCCTGAGAAACAGCATAGAGGTAAGTCATCATGACCATTACTGTTTGTTCATGTCTGAGAGGGTGGAGTAAAGTGATTTTCTGGTCTGAATGGCTTATTAACTGTCAATGCCTTTGTCCGAAATCGAGAATAAAGAGGAAAAGCATGTTTAAAGGGAAGACATTGATTTTCAACTTGCTGTAATTTCAGTCCACATGACGTATTCAGGTAGAGACAACCAGTAGGCAGCTGTGGCCATCAGAGTACAGTCTAGGAGAAGATCCCAACAGAGCATGAAAATCAGAGCAAAAGCAAAATTAAGGTTAAAGCTGAAATCTTGAATTTATGAGCATGATTAAGAGTGGGATATGGAGTATTTCTAATATATAATCCGAATGAATACAAATCTTGAAGTTTTAGTTAGCTTAAGAGGAACACATAAAGAAATTGGTTCTAGCAAGGGAGTCATGAGTTGGTGGTAAAGGAAGAAAACATTGCAAGAATAATGTAAGCCTCATTATAATTTGCAGATAGTCACTCAGTGAGATAAATACTGTCCTGTGCACTGAACTGAGAAGACTTTAATGACCACATGATGACCACGTGATAGCAGTCTCACTATGGGATGCAGGTGGAAGCAGAAGAATGTATGGATGAACTGGGTATAGAGTTGGTTGCCGACAAAGCCTCAGAGAGTGGGAGGTTTTTGTTTTTGTTTTTGTTTTTAAAGGGGAATGACATTCAAGAGATTTGAATAAGAAGCATAAGGACAGAAAGGGTATATAGCCTTGATTGTGGGACAGAGAATTATCCTGTCATAATTCCAAGTCTCTCCCATACTAAGAGGAGAGAATTTAGGAAAAAAGAGAGTTGGAGCAAAGTCCCATAGAAGGTCAGTAAGATCTGTGTGAAGAAGGACTTCACTGCTAACAGCAGAGATTTAGTGACAATGAATGATTCTTTACGTAAATTTGTAGGTTAAGAGGGAGAAAGGTAAAGGAAACTATGTCTGTGCACAGAGTTATGACTGCAAACTTCTCAGGAATGTACTCTGAGTTACCTTTGTTAGCCAACAAGTAAGGAATGCAAAGGTGGAATTC
>NW_006159723.1:453971-541312 GCF_000334495.1 Tupaia belangeri chinensis
TGCTGAAGAAAATGTGTTTAAATCCTAAACTTGGAAAAGTAAAAGAATGAATGGTATGAGAGCTTTCTTTTGTTGCTATAACAAATTATCGTAGATAAATGACTTTAAAAAACACAGTTTTCTCATTTTATGACTTTGTAGGTCAGAAATCTTGCATGTATCTAACTATAAAGTCAAGGTGCCAACTGGCCTATATGTCTTCCTCCTCTAGGCTTTTCAGAGACCTTGTTTCCTTTGTTCGTTCCCTTTAGAACTCTTGAGTTTCCTATCACATCATTCTGACAGTGACCACTTTCCCTCTCTCTTTGATGTATGTAAGGATCCTGGTGATAACACTGGGCCCTTCTGAAAAATCCAGGATAATCTCCCTATTTAAACGCAGACAAACAAGAACCTAAATTCCGCATGCTATCTTAGTTTTCTTTGCTTTATAACACAACATTTACAGTTTCCAGGGATTAGGAAGTGACATCCTTAGAAGAAGACCATAATCCTTCTTACAGTGGGTGGTGTTGATGTCCAAACTGAATTTAAACTCCATAAATTGAAATGATGATAATTTGGACCTGTCTGTAGATGTACCACAATAAAGGAATAAAAAAAACTTTGTTTCCACATGGACTCAGGGTTCAAACTTGTGGTATTGGTAGAATAATAGGAATATAGAAGAATGAAATGGTCATAAGAGAGTATTTTGCATAATGAACAACAATATACAGAATTGATAGCAAAAGACATTAAACAAGGAAGAGGTTGGTAGATGTTAAGTGTGAGGTAGGAAATACAAGAATTCAAAAACTGAAGAACTGGTATAACCAATGAGGTGTAAAAGTTGCTGTGATGTATTAAAGGAAGTAAAAAGCCAGAAAGAGAATATTCAGAGGGTAGGATATTTGAGTTTAAAATCTGAGTTAGACCAGTTCAGGATGATGACAACAACCAGGACATAATGATAGGAATATGTGTTTAAAGAACAGTGGGCGTGATGGCCATGGACGTGGAGGAGTTCAAACATTTGTCAAGTTGTTGTATCAGGTGCGTTCTTCATTGTACACTGAAGTCATTTAGGATGATAGCTGGTTTTTTTGCAATAAAAAGAAAGAATGACACTGGTTATACACCTGTAATCACTGAGGTAGAATCCTTAGGAAAGCAGTCATGGAGAGACAAAAAATACACAGTCTGGAAGCAGTAGAGCATCAGATTAAAAACGCCTCTACCTACTGGTCCTGAAATGTGTTCGAAATTGATGTAGGAGCTTCTCCTGGAGAGAACTTAAAGCTGATCACTTTGGGTTAAACCAAATTTTATAAATTAAAGGCACAACAGAAGAAGAAAAGCACTGCAAATGGCTTAAGATGCAGGAACATTTATTTACTGTATTTGAAATGGTCAAATGGAAGTCTTTGCAAGGAAGGTTAGCATTTGGGGCTAGAAAGAGGGATTGGTGTGAACAAAAGAGGAGCAATAAAGGCTAAGGTATTTAGCTTTTAAAAGATGACCAAGAATAGAAAAATTGTGTTTCAGAAAGAGCACTATGTAAATGGTCTATAGCAAAAATGAGCGCAGAAGCCCTGTGGATAGTTGGAAGGTGATCTAGTCAGAGTTTAGGGTGTCCTTTGTATATTAGATTCTGATACAAGTCCAGAAAGTCTTAAATAGCCAGATGGCTCACCTAGGAGTTTTTTTTTGTTTTTTTTTTTTTTTTTTTTTTTTTTTTTTGACTGTTTTTGTCAATGTCTTTTTTTTCTTTCTTTCTTTCTTTTGAGAGGTTTTTGCTATAGGGCGCGTGCGCTCGCCAGACAGAGACAGAAAGACAGAAAGCAAGAAATCACCCCCCAGGGGGGATGGCCACACCGCAATCCCTTCTCCTCCATTCTCCTCTTGGGATCTTGGGCACGCACTCACACGTGCCCGGCATGAGTTTTAAGCCACCGGGTCCGGGATGCGAACCGCGATTGACTACATGGGAGTCTAGCGGCATAGCCATTACACTAACTGCTGCTCCCCACCTAGGAGTTTTTTAATTACCTCATGTTATGGGAAGAAAGAGAAGGAAAAAAGGAATAGAAAAAGAAAGAAAAAAAAAGGAAGGAGGGAATTGAGAAACACAAAAATAAGTTCTTTCCCAGTGCTATGATGAGAGTGAATTAGTTCTAGAGTACATTCAACACCGTCCCACATGTTATCTTTTATTTCTGCAGGAGGGCATTCAAAGACAACTATCTTTGATGGTTATGTTTTTAAATACTAGAACGCAACCCTTAAATTAGGTCTATCTTACATTAAACTAAATTAAGCTTCTACCCTACTGGAGAGAGGTGTGTGTGTGTGTGTGTGTGTGTGTGTGTGTGTGTGTGTGTATCTGCTTTGAAGAGTTGCATGAAGCAGTGGGGTGTGTGTCTCTCTTTGTAGTTGCAGTCTATCACTCCTAATGGATCCCTATGCATTTAATACAAAGAGAGCAAAGTAAACCTTCACAATGCATTACAATGTCCATAAATGAATTATAAATGCTTCTGATCACATTAATGTACCAGAAGAGTGAACTGAGCAAGAAAACATTTTAAAAATTATTTTAATCAGATTTGGGAAGTAATTTTGAAATTATATAGGCTATTATTTAATAAATTTCGGCACCTAGTGGGTATTTTAAAATAAGTACATGCCATTTGCTATGTGGTATATCTATCTATCTATCTATCTATCTATCTATCTATCTATCTATATATATATGCACACCCACACACATATATATACATATCTTTACACATGTGTGTATGTATACATTTATGTATATAACTCAAGAGGGTTTAGACATATTCAAAAATATATTTTCTAGCATTATATAGGCAGAAGTAGCAGCAAGAGGGAAATACAGTATATAAATTATAATGGGAGATACATTCATCCAAAATACTAAAATAACTGAAGCATTAAATGAATATTTCTAAGTACATTTACAAGGAAGAACATTATGACCACCTATTCTATATTAGAATCACTATGGTAAAGGTAATAAGAGAAAAAAAAAACAAGTCTGTATTTTGTTAACTGTGTTAGCATATGACAAAACTACAAAACGTATGCTTATGTTCACTTCTTTTAACATTTTTGAAGAATTGAAAGTGAGTGTAAACTTTATTTAAGATTATATAAAGCCAACCTGCAACCCCTGCCTTTAGTAAGTAATCTTTTTCAGAAAACTTATTTTTTCCATTTATATTAACTGGGTCTTAACAGTGTAATTATTGATCATAGCTGTTCAGTATAAAAACCTAGTTACAGTGGTTCATTCTTAGTCCTTTACCTGTATCATATTATAAATAAAAACATTTATAATTTTAAAGATATAACAAAAGGGTAGTTTTGCCCCCATTGAGTTTTTCTGGTTGCAAAATATGTGAAGAGATTGATCCACTTAATTATCTCTTGTTTCATTAGTGTGAAAGGCAGAAGAAGGAAGAACTTAGATGGCATCATTAAAGTTATTTATGTTATTTCTTCCTTGAGAGAGAGAGACTCTGATGACCCCAATAGGTGGTCATGCTGCAGTTCACCCCCCACCCCCCAGATCTTCCAGCCCAGATGATGACATGTACAGAGAGACTCTGGTGACCCCAGTAGTTGGTCATGCTGCAGTGCCTGATAAGCACAGGGAGGTCAGGACATGAACCCAGGTCCTTCCTACGTGGGTCCAGTTGCACTACCATTGTGCCACTGCCTGACCCCTAAAGTACTGTTCTGAAACAGTTAGTAGTGTTGCATGGTCACTTTTAGGCAGTGAAGAAACTTGATTACTCAGTACATTGGAAAAAATAATAAAAAAAGATAAATTCACAGGCAGGCTTGACTATTAACTCTTCTTATGTGGGTTATGAGTATATGTATATTAATTATGTATTTCACTCATGTCATTTTAAGCATCACTGAAGATTGATCCCTGTATTATTTGTCCTATTAAGTTGTTTCCTTTTTAATATAAATATAGTGTTACAAAATGGAATGTGACATTGCAATTGACTTTCTCAAGATGATTAAAATGATCGAAGTAACATTAAAGTAAATAAAATACATTTTTATCTTGTATAGTGAAAAATGATAAAAGTAATATCCCTTTATTTAGATGGTCAGTCATTTTTTATTTGTGTAAGGATTGACATTGTCTACTGTGAGGCCAGTCAGTTGCATGGCGGTTAAGGCGACTAGATCCCATGTGACTGTGATTCAAATCCCAACCATTCAGCCTGAAAAATGTATTTGTGTGTGTGTGCACCCAATATGCTGGGAGGAGAAGGGATTGTGGCATGGCCATCTCCTTCCCTGGGATGGGGGGGGGTGCTTTCTCACTTTCTCTCTCTCTCTCCCTCTCTTCCTCTCTCTGGTGAGCACACATACCCTATAGCAAACTGTACAAATAAAAACAAAGGAAACAAATTGTTGTGTTTAACAGCATTCTCAGTGTGTATTAGGGAAGAAATATATGACTGTACCCTTGAGGAAGTTACAGATGCTTTGACAGAACATATATACTTGGGGACATACAGTAAAATTATCCAAAACTCAGTTTTCATAGACTGTAAATGAAAGAAGGGGTCAAATAGCCTTTGGGTAGCCTCTGAAAATGCTCCATTAAAGTTGCTTCTTTGTCATAAAACAAAGTCTTCTAGAATGGAAGAAGATACTTCATAGTGGGCAATAAGAGGAAAGAAATAGGACTAATGGGAAAGTCCGTGGGATTGGTAGGAAGCCTTTTCATATCCAGTGCAGAAATCAGTTGTTGTTAGTAGAACATGGGAGTCTGCACTGTAGGCAACAGAAGATGAGAAATGGCATAAAAGATGAGAAATTCCCTGTAGATCAACCCTTCTTAAATGAGAATAAAAAGGAACAGTCAGAAGCCAAAGCTAACCCTAGGGGGGACTTATTTAGTGGGCAGGTAAGGAAAACAAACAATGATTTGTTTCAAAGGGCCAATTATAATTCATCATTACCCTGCATTTATAATATACAGAGAGGGCTGCCCTAGGCATGAAGTTTGGCAATGATGACAGCGTCCTTGCTTTTGAAGAGCTTACTGTCTAGTGAGATAGAGAGCCGCATACACAAATCATTCAGCCACGTAATAGGTGGGTGCAATCACAGAGTCTGCCTAAAGGCTCCAGGGGACAAACACAGATCAAATGCCTCTGTCTGGCTGGGAGATGAGAGACGACCTTATTGAATAGTTGACTTTGAGCTCTGTCTGAAAGGATGAATAGTGATTTCAAAAGCAGAAACAATGGAGACTAAGATTCTAGGTCTAGGAATTAGCAGGTCCAAAGATGAGTGAAAACGTATGACAGATTTAGACGACTACATGTGGCTAAGTTGAACTGGAGCCTGAGGAACTCACTAGGGGGTGACAAAAAGTGACTTTCTAGCATTGTAGCATGTGTTGTGAAGCCATTGCTTGGATTTTATCTTGAGAGGTTGAACAACTGTTGAAGGATTTAAGCATTTTAGACTGTCGGGGATGTTATCAGAGTCAGTACTTTACATCATAATTTGAGCACTTGTGCAGAGGGTGAGTTGCAAGTAAAGGCTGGAGTTCTAGAGTCTGATTTGATGGCCTTTGATCAGAAATGCTGAGTAATTCCTTTTAAAATCATTAACAATAGAGAAGCACAAAGCAGTGAAAAGCTTTAGAAATAGAGCCTGCCCGGAATTATGACATATGGGGGTAAATGGTAAAAATTCTAGAAAGTATCTTGAGTTTTGAGTTGGGAGCTCCATAGAATATGAAGGGACTTCTGAAAGTTTATTGAAAATGGAATTAAAGTATTAGTTTATTTTGATGCCAATTTTTTTGAAAGTCACATATAATTTTTCATAATACACTTTTTTTTCATCAACTTTCTGAAGACCACTCATATTTATAGACTGTGATATAAGAGTAAAGAACAGGGAGAAGGGTAAAAGGTAATTCTAAAGGTAATAAGGTGAAAACACCAAGCATTTATCTGCCTTCACTAAAAGAACTATTTTTCAGGTAGGGAAAATTTCCTTTTTTGAGGTGATGTCTAGAAAAAGCAGAAGAGATAACACAACTAGGAAAATCACCATTTTGTAACCTATCATAAAATAATAGATCTAGATGATGATTATCAATGGATAGTGTAATCAAATGGATATTGATTGGAAATCTGTTAAGGCAGGTGTCAGGTTAATACTGCCTGAAATTAAAAATAAACCTCAGAGCTACTAAAAGCAATGCCTCACTATGCAACTAAATACCATCACACAAGAAGTGTTCTCTTTTTTTATGTTAAAAAAAATGAATATATAGTTTATTCAGACTTTATATTTAATTACCAGTTCCTGCCAAATACTCAGACAAGTGGAAAAAGGCAACTACCACCATCAAAAATCAATAAACCAATGTTCTTGAAAAGGGAGATGGAGTACTGGTGGCTAGTATAGAGCTAAAGACTTCAGTGATACAATATCCATTGTGATTTGTGAGATCTCTTTGGGTTCTCATTTAAAAAAAAAACAATTTTAAAAAGAGCTTTTTGAAACAAACAGGAAAATCTGAATGTAAACTTGGCCTTAGATTCTATTTAAGATTTATTGTTAATTTTACTGAGTATGTTATCCAAAATAAGCTTTGTTAATTGGAGATACATACTGATATATTAGTAAATGCAAAGGTATAGTATCTTGGATTCTATTTAATATGAAAAAAAATTTTTAAATAAAATGAAAGCTTTGTGGAGAGAGTTAAATGAGTTTGGGAATATTTGTTCATCAGTGGAGCCCAGTGTTGGGCATTGGGTGGATAAATGTTCACTATAGACATCTCTTGAAAATTTTCATAATGTAAAGTGGAATCATTTAATTTTAAGCAGGTTGACTCGAGGTACCCAGGTATCAGATATTTTGAAATACATATAATTTATTTTATGATGCTCTTTTAGAAATGATAACTATGTGAAACTATATTATATAGGATTTTGTTTGTTTGTACAGCGTAAACCTTTAGTAATACACTGACAAGATTTATAACTGCTCATATGGAAAAGAATCTTAAGTTTTCCCAAATTTGAAAGTGATGACCTTTAATCAATAATGCTGACTTATAGAGAAATTACTTCATACTATGTGGCAAAAAATAATTAAAAAAAACATTTTCATAGAGCTTCATTAGATAGCTAATTAATACATTTTGTGATATTTAGTCTATCTTGCTAATTTCAAAACTTTTAATTCTTTAGGATTACTTTTTGACAATTCTTTATAAGTATTATCATAAATAACATTGCCTTCATAACTTATTATTTTTCCCCAAGAAACTTTTGGATAACTTAAATTTAAATTTGTATGGGAGCCAAAGAAAATAGCTTTTACAAGAAAGTGTAATTGACAACTGTATGTACAAAAGAAAAAAATCATAAAAGCTTTCTTCTGTCTTAGCTTTAGCCCAAGGGAGAACAGGAGCAATCGGCTTTTAACAACACAGAAATAAGTTTCTTCATAAAAGAGGTGTTTTGAAAAATCTCAAGACTCGAAGTGCCAGGATGTGCACACTTATACACACACACACACACACACACACACACACACACACACACACACACTAGCTTTTACATTAAAAATAAACCACATAGGGCCAGCAGGTGATGGGATGGTTGAGGGGCTGGACTCCCATATGACCCACCACAGTTCAAGTCCCCAACCCACTGGCTTGAGGGTCATGCTGGGCACATGTGCACGGTGCCTTAAATCCCAGGAGGAGAATGGAGGAGAGGGGATTGTGGTATAACCATCCCTTTGGGGGGTGATTTTTCACTTTTCTTCTTTCTGTCTCTGTGGTGAGGGCACAGGCCCAATGGGGGGGGGAAAGAAAAGAAAAAAGCACAAACAAACAAAAATAAGATAAACCATGTTTCATTTAGAGTTGATGATTCTTTTCCCTCTTCTATTTTGTCACCACCCCCCACCCCCAAAAAGAAACAGAAACATTCATCCCTTTTCCTTCTCTTGACTATTTGGGTATCAAGTCTGAGGAAGGAAGAGGAATACTACATATGAAGATGAAATCTGCTTAAACACAAAAGAGAATAACATTTCAACTATATGGAAATGTCACCTCTTTGGGATATTTCAATAAAATATTTGCAATTTCATGTCAACAAACCTAATAAAATCAAATACTTAACTAAAATATTTTGTCCTGGAAAGGTCACAAGATTTAGCAATTTTACATTAGGACAGAATATTTAGATGACTGTAGATTTAAAGAAATGTTAATTTTATGATGCAATATAAATAAAAAATATAGTTTGCTATTCTAAATTGACATATTTAGAAAAATACAAATATGCTTAATTTTAATTTTTCATATGTAAATGTAGTCATTAGTCTTTGTGTCTTTCACAGAAAATAATTATTTTAAAGTGAATACGCTAATTGAATTAGTTTGATTATTTTTCAGAAGCAAAGATACAGAAGGGGATTTTAAGAAGATTTTAGAAAAATCAAACTTAATTATAAGTTTATTTTGGAGAAAAGCATTTTGAAATCCACATGTATTTTATAGTATTTATTTTCCATTACTTTTTGGAGATCTCTTGTATAATTTTTTTTTTTTTTAGAGAGTTTTTTTTTTTTTGCTATAGGGTGTGTGCCCGCTGGAGAGACAAAGGGAAACAGACAGAAAGTGAGAAATCATTCCCCCTCTCCCTGGGGAATGGCCACACCATAGTCCCTTCTCTTCCTTTTTCCCTTCAGGATTTTAGGCACGCATGCACATGCACCCAGTGTGAGTTTTAAGCTACCAGGTCCAGGAGTTAAACCAAGGTCAACTACATAGGAGTCCAGTGATGTAATTAACCTTTATGCCATCTGCTGGTTCCTATATACTAATATTTAATTAAACATTCATTATTTGATTGAAGATCACCTTTTGAAGGAGAAATAAAGCTTATATTTCAAAGAAATGTAGTCATACTTGCTACAAAATTATTAGGTATCATTTTATTCCCAGCACATATCAAAGTTGAGAATCATCCCTTGGAAACCAGCAGTTAGTGTAATGGCTTTGTCGCTGGACTCCCACGTAGTCGACCGCAGTTTGCGTCCAGGACCCGGTGGCTTAAAACTCATGCTGGGCATGTGTGAGTGTGTGCCCAAGATCCCGAGAGGAGAATGGAGGAGAGGGAATTGTGGCATGACCATCCCCTCTGGGGGGTGATTTCTAGCTTTCTGTTTCTCTGTCTCTTTCTGTCTGTCTGGCGAGCGCACGCGCCCTATAGCGAAAATCTCTCAAAAAACAAACAAACAAACAAAAAAGCATTAAAAAAAAGTTGAGAATCATCCCTTCACTGCACCAGTGTAGACAATCCAAATTTAACCTACAGTCTTACCTTAAATATCTAATTGATGATTCTTTTTACCCTTTCTGAGAATAAAAATCTGGATAAATCGTAGAGGGCAATACAGTTGTGGAAAACCAAAGGGGAAAATTAATGGTTCTGAGTTTAAATCCTTAATTATTCCTCTATTGTATTTCATCATTGTGGGTAAATAATTCTTCCAGTTGTAGAGAATGATTGCTATTTAAATACTCCTATGTTCTCAAATAATGTGAACTAGCTTCCCCCTCCCATCAGAATGGCAATATAACAAAGATTGCATTTTCTCCCATGAACCCAAAGTGTTGTGTCACATCTCTGATTAGGGTAGAAACCTTACATTAGTGGTGAGTCCTAATATGAAGTTCGATTTTTCATTGGCATTTTCCATTATTGTTTTAATATTGTCACCCCTGGTTATTGAAAGACTTTGGTATTATGAGTGGACAAATTTCAATGGAAGCAGCTTAATTAAACTTTGGAAAGAGTAATTTACAATAAAGTGACATACTTGCATGTAGTAGTATATATCTCAATTTAATAATGATGAATATTTCTAGTAAAATATGTTACAAGTTTAGGCCTTAATTAAATTATTCTTAAGAGGAAATTTAGAGAAAGAAGTTTAAACTTCTTTTTTAGGCATAGCTATTCTAGTCATTTTCTACTTTATGGGCTGAATATCCAATTGTGACAGCAAAGAAAAACTGGAAATTCTTTAGACTAAAATTTTATCAATCTTTTTCTTTGAAATGTATTTAATTATACTGATATTGTCAGATGCTGATCTATTAAAGCAGTTATCCATCTACATTTTATCAAAAGAGATGCTTTGTTTTTAATGAGCTAAATATTAATAGAAACATAATTTTTCTATTGTGAATCCAAGAATAAAGGTAAAGCAATTATTTCAACTATTTTCAACTTCCTTATAAAAATTTCTCCTGGTCCTACAACTTCCTTATAAAAATTTCTCCTTACCCCATGTTTGATAAATAAAGTACTTAAAGCAATACAAACAACCATGCTTATTACATATTTTATAATTGTAGAGATTCCAGGTAATAAATTTCCAGCTTTTATATCGGTAATCATATATCATAAACTCCCCAAGGCCACAGTCATGAAATATTGTACTGAGATAGCACTCAAAACAGCTGATTGATTTACATGGAGCAAAGAGTCATAAAAAGGCCAGCAGTACAGCAGTCACGGTCACGTGAAAATGACCCAGGAACAAACAAAAAAAGAGCATTAGGCTGCAAGTATAGCAATTCAACTCCATTATTATTAAAGCCAGTGGTAGACTGCCCTAGAAATCTAGATATATGTTCCGTAGTCCTAGAACTACCCATAGAATTAAAATTAGTATCTTATAAGTGCTGATACTAACTCTCCCATATTTTTTTAAATCCTAACTTACAGAACTACTTTGAAATGAAAATTGATTTCCATAAAACTAGACGACTGGTTTTTCTGCTTACTTTTCCATTTTATTTCTTGAAACCACTATGTATTTATGAATATATACTATAAATATGGAAATAACTTTACAAGTTTTGCTATTTTTTAAAAATCATTTTTTGCCCAGCTTATTCTCTCTCATGTGCCTCTTGCTTTCCCCCCAAATTCAAATGATCTGAGAGGAATAGATGGCAAGGAAATGTCCCCAAACATGACTAAGTATAATAAGCAGCTGTTAGGATGTCATTTTCAAAATTAGACCTAAAAAAAAATGGCTTCTTTTCCATTGGCTTCCATATGAATACCCTAGATGAGTTGTTACTATGTCTTTATCAGCCAGTGCCTTATATAACATAACACATTCAGGATACAGTTACCAAAGGAAAAGTAGATTTTGACTACTCAGTAAAAAAAAAAAAAAAGAGAGAGAGAGAGATTCACAGCTTTCCTTGTATAAATAGGCTTCCTGCAGCATCATATCCAGTAGGCTCAATCAAGCACGACTTGTTACTCCTTTTTACACTACAGTATAGAATTTTACTCCATAGTGACAATGTTCTATTTTTAAATACTGTGTACTTTTAATTTTGACAAATAAATGTACTGATCCTTTTACCTTTGGGGATGAGGGATTCAGTTTTGGTATGAGCATAAAATTTTATCCAGGTTACTATAGAAAGTTTAAGGAATTTATATTCGTACTCAAATCTGTGAGATAAGCTTACTTTTTACCTAAATTAACAAGTAATTTATTTCACAAAGTGAGTAACAGATTTTTTTTTTTTTTATGGTCTATATCAGGAATAATGAAGCATTTTCACAGGCAATTATTATGTTGCAAGGGAGCTTTATTGAATGTGTGTCCTTTTAATTAAACTAGTAAAATGCATTTGTAATCACCAAATCTTAATCATCTTTTGGAACAGTTTTAAAAAACTGACACATTTTTTTGGGAGGAGTGAATGAAAGGATGAATTTACTTGGATTTCAGGATTTTTTTATGCAAATGCATTTCCTCATATTTCTTCCTTTTACACTCTGCCCGAAACAAATATGCTGTGTTATATGAGTAATTATATTTGAAATGGCTTGTTCAGGGAGTAACTCTAAATACTACTTGTCTCATGAGCAGTGATCATGGTTCATGTTTGCAAACGATTAGCCTTTCCAAAGACCTTACTGGAATAGAAACAAATTGGCAAACAAATCTGCTTTTCGAAGGACTTGGAGCGCACATGTGAGTTTATTTTTTTAAGTATGTATGCATATATATATTCATTAATTTATTGAGAAAGAGAGATACACATAGGATTCCCCACCAGGGTTTTGCCAGGCCATGATGCACCCTAGTCACAGTTTTCCAGCCATTCCAGGTAGCCAGTACCATGGGCTCAGCTTGTGGGTGTGCTCACTGTGTTCTGATCAGCCCTGGGATCTAACCCAGGGCCGCTTTTGGTGTTCACTCTATTTTGGGGTTGCCTTGCCATGCTCTCTCACTTGCACCATCATGCCCAGTCCTTGTTGAATGTTTTATTTTTCCTACTTTGTATTTTTTTACATTTATTTGTCGCCGTAGCACACAATATAGTTCTTCAGAAACATGCATTACATTCCTGTCATATCAAGGATATTGCCATATACATCTTTTCCATCAAAGGACTTTATATTCTTATGTCTAACAAGTACTACCTTCCTAAGTCCCTCCCAGCCACCCCCACTATCTAACCACCTCTCTCCTACAGTGTCTATTGTCCACCGTTGTCATTGTGTGTGTGTTAAATTCTCATAAGATCATCCAGAAAATTAGCACTAATAAATATAGAATGAGATTTCACGTCCTATCTTGATAACTTATTAAATAGATAATAAATCTCTCCACCTCATTAGAAATTTCTTTCTGTTGAACCTAAAGCCTTCATATTTTAGTTTAAATCTATTTCCTCTGCTGCTTTTCTCCTAGTCATCATAATTCTTGTCTACAACTGTAAATAAATTTGCTGTTCTTTCATTGGTTTATTGTTTTGTTACTTAACATAGATTTTATCTTTAATACTTTAAAAATAATAACTACCCGTGAGTAGGTAGTAAAGCTGACTTTATGCTCAGCATCTTAAATGTCTTGATTATTGACATTTTCCAAAACAGCTCCTGAGATATGAATTACAACTTGAACTAAAGCTGATATGACTGAACATTCAATAATTCAAACACTTCTCATTCTCCTAAAGACCAACTTTCAAATACTTATTAATTATAGGGGTTCCAGATTCCCTCACTGTATGATGAATACAAATTCCACACTGAGTGTCCTGGGATGATTGTTTTGCATCTTACAGGTGATACTGTAATTCAGCAATGAGCATGAATAAATAAGGGACTCCATGCTCTTATTAGTTGCTTCAAAAAGAAAAACAGGAAACGCATTTATCAATTGCTTCTCATAAGAAAGCATGACCTGGAACCTCACAAAGGAAATATGAAAGTAAAAGTTGTGTCCATCAAGCTTGCCTGACAGAGTTGTTTTGAAGTGAACATAATGTAGGCCAAGCCCTTGGCTGAATAAATGTAAATCCCACGTGTCTGTTACTGCCTTCCAGCCTTCATTTGTCTGAGGAAGGTTCACAAAATTATGTGTTAAATGAATATGTTAATGAGATGTGAGGTTCTGGAATTGAAGAAAGTCAGAATATGGTGAGGGTCATATTAAAAATATCAATTAGGGCATGATTTTTGAGTAGAATTTTAAGGAACTTAAGTGACATGTATAGTAACGTGCATTCCAAAGCAAAAGATTATTTGTCATCCATACCAAGGTTAAGAAAGAGCTGGTGGGGCCAGCAGGTGGCATAGTGGTTAAGATGCTGGATCTTACATGGCTGACTTTCTGGTTAGAATCCTGGACCCTGCGATTTGAGAAACAAGCCAGGCACCTATGTATGCGTGCCCAGAATCCCAAAAGGAGAAGGGAGGAGAAGGGATTGCAGCATGGCCATCCTCCTGGGGGGTGATTTTTCACTTTCCATCTCACTGTTTTTCTTGGTCTCCAGCAAGCACATGCATGCTATGGGAAAACTTAAAAAAAAAAAAAAAAAAGTAAAAATTTAGGAGGGTAAATAACCGAAAATTTACACTATTAATAGGAAAGGTGACTTGGATTTACATAAGATTTTGTCAAACTTAATATCTAAAATTGTAATGAATAACAATTAAACAGCATTTGTGTTGAACTGGTGCTCTTTTAAAATATTTCTAACTGCAGCGAGCTCACATGCCCTATAGCAAAATAAACATAAAGAAAAGTAACACTGCCGCCATCATGACAAAACTTTTGTATTTGTAAAACAGGAGAAATCTAGAAAGATAGAGAGATTTTCTTTCAAAACTTTTTTACTCCAAATGATGGTTCTTTTTTATTTTAAATTTTACCAAAAGGGCAAACTTGGGGGAGGTACAGAAATTAATACAGCACCCACACAGGGCATGCTCACCCCATACCTTGTCCTCTATGTCTCCCTTTCCTTTGAAATTTAGGCATGAGAACACGTGCACCTGACAGGTTTCCCGAGCTGCCAGGTCTTGACCTTGAACTGCACAGTTGGCCATGTGAGATACAGCTGCCTTCATTACCACACCACTGGCTGGCCCGAAAATTATGAGTCTTCAGAATATGATTGTGCTGAGTGAAATGTATTTGTGTTCTTTCCAACTTAACCTTGTAATGAATATTTTCCAGTTCCGTTTAAGAAGAGATATAGTAATGTACTGTCAGCAATTCTTTTTTTTTTTGGAGAGATTTTCACCGTAGGGCATGTGCGCTCACCAGACAGACAGAGAGAGACATAGAGACAGAAAGCGAGAAATCACCCCCCGGGGGGATGGTCACGCCGCAATCCCTTCTCCTCCATTCTCCTCTCGGGATCTTGGGCACGCACGCACACGCGCCTGGCGTGAGTTTTAAGCCACCGGGTCCGGGACACGAACCGCGGTCGACTACGTGGGAGTCCAGCGACACAGCCATTATGCTAACTGCTGGTTCCCTTTTTTTTTTTTTTTTTAAGAGAGAGATTTTTTGCTATAGGGTATGTGTCCTTGCCAGAGAGACTGAGAGATACAAATGGGAAATCACCTCTCAGGTGACATGGCCATGCTGCAGTCCCTTCTCCTCCATTCTCCTCTCAGAATTGTGGGTATGCACACACACGTGCCTGGCATGAGTTCTAACCCATTAGGTCTGAGACTCAAACCATAGTCGACTATGTGAATAGAGTCCAGCAACATAACCATTACACCATCTGCTGGCCCAATGTCAGCAGCTCTAAGGTCAAGATTATGTGAAAGTGTAGTTCCAGTTCCAGTATTGCTTTACATATCCTCATTACTTTTCCTTTTTTTTAGAAATTGATCAGAGGGCTTTTTTTTAGAATTATTTATTTAACTTTATTTTATTTTATTTATTTATATTAATTTGACCAGAGACGGACAGAGTGACAGAGTGAGAGAGAGAGAGAGAAAGCAACAAAGCAAACCACCAGGTCCAGGACTTGAACCATGGTCTGCCATGTGGGAGTTCAGTGCCCTTAACCACCTCGCCACCTGCTGACCCCTCCTCATTACCTTCTTATAAAAAGTGCAGGGAGTGATAGCTACACACTGATCAGCAGGTCTCAGTATAGTCTTTATTTTCCTATTGCTTTGGCACATGTAGCCTTAAAGAATATGAAGCCATTGTGCTTGGACTTTGCTAAAATGTGCATAAAAACAAAACAAAAAAATGCTTGGCCTGTCTGCTTTACAGAGATTTTAAGAAGATCATTAAAGCTAAGGATTTGATGAAAATGCTAGGATGACATAAATATAACATTGTTAATTAATCCACAGTCAGAAAGGTAAAGTTATTTAGAGTAAATGTAGATTCTAGTGGATTCCGTTCCTCTAACAATCATGTTTGCGTATCAGTTTTGCCCTTTTTACATTTTCTGGTGTGATTAGCATTGTGATGATAGACATTTGTGTGGTGCCACTTTTAATAAATAAATAAATAAACACGAGCTGCCCTGATAGGCTTGCTTGGGAACTCATTCATTCTACAAATGAAGATAGAAACGTGCAAGGTACTGAGTCAGAGGAATGAGAGATGAATCTTTCTTGCACACTTTCTCCATGTGGTGGAATGAGGCCTATGACACTGCTTCTGTATGCCACACATACAGGGTTCCTCTCAGAACCCTACACAAAGGAGCATTATAATCTCTATTTTACAGGTTAGGAAACTTGCCAAGGTCACCACTGCTAATAAGGTTGCAGAACTGGGTGAACAGTCTAGAGGATAAGAATCTCTGTTTATCTTTACTATAGTACATGGCATTCCTTAATATAAATATCCAATTTAATATAAAGAGTGCTACATTTTATAATACATTTTACCCAAAATTCATATATTTTATGAATTAACTCATTTTATTCATAAAATATACTTATTAACCTTCATTGTTTAACTTTTCAGTCAATGCTGAACCATTTTATCAATGCTTTATCCATTCTATCAAGTACTTTAGTTATTCAAAAAGCATTTTGTGGGAGCTGGCAGGTGGCATGGTGGTTACGGGTGTTGGACTCCCACATGGCTAACCGTGGTTCGAGTTCCGGACCTGGCGGCTTACTTTGTCAGTTTCCCTCTATCTCCCTCTGTCTCTCTCTGGTCAAATTTAAATGAATGAATAAAGTTAAATAAAATAATTCTTTAAGTGAAAAAGTATTTTATGTTTGCAATGCCTTAGCATTGCCTTATGAAATTCATGAGGATGATTATGAAATCCATTCCAAAGCAAGTCCAGAAATGGCATATTCAGTACATGCGGAATGAATTAATGAATAAATTACCTAAGACATAGGATGTTCTTATTAAATAAAGTAACCCTTAAAAGTAGTCCTTTTTCTTTTTCTTTTTTTTTTTTTTAAAGGTTTTGGTTTTAGGGGTGTGAGCTCAGTGGAGAGAGAGGCAGAGACAGTGAGAGGGAAAGTAAGAAATCATCCCCCTGGGAGATGGCACCTGTGATTTTTTCTTTTTTTTTTTTTTAAAGGTTTTGGTTTTAGGGGTGTGAGCTCAGTGGAGAGAGAGGCAGAGACAGTGAGAGGGAAAGTAAGAAATCATCCCCCTGGGAGATGGCACCTGTGATCTTTTCTCCTCCATTTTCCTCCCGGGATCTTTGGCAAGCACATACATGTGTCCAGCATAAATTTCAAGTCCCTGGATCTGGGACTTGAACTGCGGTTGACCATGTGGGAGTCCAGTGATGTAACTGCTTTGCCATCTGCTTTCTCAAGTTATTTTTCTAATATTCTTATTGCAAGATAACATTTAGTATCAAAATTAAGGGTAATCACAAAATTCTTTGTACATTTTGTCATATTGAATGGTAGTAAAAGTAGTAAAAATAGGACCCTTTTTTCGGTTATTGTCAGAGAGAAATAAAATATTTTTGCTGAATATGATGATTAAAGGGCTTCCCCAGTGGCATGAGAACTAGTGATCAAATGGGCTGATTCTGATTCTGCATTTGGTAGCATCAGTGTTGGTAACTTGAAATAGGCAGTGATGAGAATATTTACACCATGGAAATTGACAGACATTATAAATCTGGACGTCCTTTTTTTGACAGCAGATATATTATATACCACAGGCTTCTACTCATGCTTAGTAGAGTAAAGAGATGCCTACAATTCTCGGGAGAGGTTTTTACAAGTTTAGCCCTATTTCTTATCTGAGCTTAGACCCATCTCTGTATGCCATAAAAGAACATTTAATTTTTGTATGATTTTGAGATAAAATGAACTTTTCAATAATGCAACTGCCACATAACTGATGGAAGAATAAACTTGGCTTAATCATTTTAGCATGTCTCTGTGTGGAGGGAAATGGCATTTATATAATAGTATTTTAATAGCACAAAACCTATAATCAACTTTCTTTTGCTGCTCTGTTACTCAATTAGTTCTGTATAAGGGTAAGCACCTGACATCTTCAGCTATGTCTTCTATATAGTTGTTCTGGGGGGTGTTTAGATAGAAAGATATACGCATACACACGTACATATTTTATTATGTAATACTGTTCATTTTTCCTTTTTATATGTGGTCAGTGCATCATATTGAGTTTTTTTTTCTTTTTTAAGTCAAGGGTATAGAAGGTATCATTATGTGTGAACTGCATTTTAGCATGTTAAAGAATTGCAGTTGCAGTTCAACCTCTTCATGCTTTCCCCAAGGAGAAAGTAAAACTCGAAGAAGTAAAATGGCCTGACCAACGTCACAGAACTCACTGACATTCCAGTTTATTGTTAATGTATCTGCTTTCTATTCACTGTCATTAGCTAAACATCTTCTGTGTTAGCTTACTCTGTAATGATAAATGCATACTGTTTGTGAAAATGCACGTGTACTTCTCTTGACAAAGCTGACAGAAACCTTGACAAAAAATTCTACCGGATTTGAGCAATGCAGCTTCATTTAAATCACGCCACCTTCTCATGTTGAATGACATAGGATCCGTGCATCAGGTGCAAAGCTCAGAAATGATGCTGCTACCTTTAGACTTTTATGACATTTTATGGCACCCCAGAAACATATCTCAAATTTCATATTTCAAATTAGCTTTAAGCGGAATGCGTTTGGAAAGCCAGTTGCTTTGATTTGAAGCGACTGCCTCATGTGACCTCCTAGGTGCCAGTCACTGACCTGAATATGAGAGGCGATGTGGCTGTTGCATGTTAACCTGACTTTTTGATTCAGCCTTAGAAATGTGGTCAAACTGAAAAGGAAAAAAAAAAAAAAAAAAAAACTAGAAGAAGAAAGAACCTTCTTTAAGCAGCTGTGTAAGCCAAACGCGAGTAAAAACGAATAAAAGCATAGTGGATGTGTAAAGGCAGAGGAAATGAGGACTATTGCTGGAACTTCAGCACAGCACAATAAAGAAAAAAATGGCTTTGTATTCTAGGTCCCCATGGATAGGTGCCTATGAATATCATAGCGGTGCTGTCCTAAGCAAGGTAATTCTTCTTATACTAGTTTTCTCTGCTTCAAGGTCATATCTAAGAGTAGAATAAAATTAGCATAATGCCTTAAAATATAGGTCCAGTGAATTCAGGATAAATTGTAAGGCTTTAGTTTTTTTTTTTTTTCTTTTTCTTTTTCTTTTTTTAAAGCTTGCTTCGAGATTTTGGCCTATACAATGCAAAAGTCCTGGATATTTTCCTGTGCTAGAATCAGCATACTTGAAAGTTGCTAATGGCTAGCAGATAAGTTCAAGCTTCAGAATTTTAAAAGTTTGACTTTGTAATCTATTTCCTTTTTCTCTCAGTTTGAACATTTTTAGACCATGGTCAGCATTTTGTTCTCAATATGATGCTTTATGTTTCTTTTATATAACACGAAAAGAAGGTTTTTGATTTAGTTGATTTCATCTGTATATTTGCGCATTCATCACCAGTTCAGATTCTTTCTCCTCCGAAGTCTTCCTTGAAGAACTCAGAACATAGCATATATGTTAACATAAAGTAAGAATCTTGGAGCCGGTAGGTGACGTGGTGGTTACGGTGCTGGACTCCCACATGGCCAACCATGGTTTGAGTCTCAGACCTGGCGACTTGCTTTCTCACTTCCTCTTTTTCTTTCTCATGAGTGCACGTGTTATATATAATAAGAAATAAATAATTCTTAAAATAGATGAAAAATAATAATCTCCAAATAGAAAACATCAGGAGCACAATTCTAAATGCATGCTTCTTCCATACTAGTAACATTTTTAAAAGATGTTCTTCCTTTGTGCAGTTTTATAGAGTACAGATCTTTTTCATGATTCACTTTGCTACTTTTGTTAGTTTCAGATACCGAAAGCTTGGCTCCCCCGTTGTAATCTGCTTCTTTGGGAAGGAACCAATCCTCTCCTTCTTCTATCACAGTTAATAAAAAACTCTTTAACCCACTTGATTTCACTGTGTGTTCAGAGACCAAGAGACCAATCATTGCCGAAGACCCTTTTGGATTCGGACAGTTACATCAAAGATCATTAATGTAGGTAATATTTTTAAAAGCAGCTAAGAAAAACGCACATATGATAAAATGGACAGATATTGTCTATCTCATGAATGTGATCTGCTAGATGACCTTTCATTATCAGTCTTTTCCCCATCATGTTGCGTGCTCAGATAGTCTTTACAGTATGGAACGGAAGTCATAGACCTATAAAAAGAGAGCTTGAAGACTGGTACCACCATGTCTTGCACTCAGATTTTTTTTTTTTTTCCTTTCACCCTCATGTTAGGTAACTAAAAGGAAAGGTCTCTCTTCCCTCACTCCCCCCACCCAGAGAGATTTTTGTTAAAGGGCACATGTACTTGACAGAGAGACAGAAGGTAAGAAATTATCCCCTGGGAATATGGCCAAATCATAATCTCTTTTCCTCCATTCTCCTCCCAGGATTGTGGGTACTTACGCACATGTGCCCAGCATGAGTTTCAAGTCACCAGGTTCAGGTCTCAAACTACAGTCAGCCATGTGGGAGTCCAGTGATGTAATCGCTTTGCCATCTGCTGGCCCCAAGAAATGTCTTCTTATGTTTAGACTCTTGTTGATGAACCTGTGCACACATGCACTTGTGTTTTTAATAAAAACATAGGGATTTTTTAAAAAACAATAATTTAACTTTATTTATTTTAATTTGATCAGAGGGGGACAGAGTAAGAGAGAGAAAGAAAGCAAGAAAGAAAGCCGCCAGGTCCATGACTTGAACTGTGGTCAGCTGTATGGGAGCTCAGCACCCTTAACCACCAAGCCACCTGCTGGCCCCAAACAAAGGGATATTTTTTAAAAATTGAGAAGACATGGAAAAACTCAGATGACCCTTTGTGTATTTCCTAAAGTGACGGAATTTAAGCTACCAGTGATACAAAGATGAGTTTAAAATTAGTGGCTTTCAATTCATAGCCCTTACCATTAGGGTATATTTTGCCTACAGGGAAAAAAATAATTAGTACTGAATATCTGTGTGTTCAGAGGAGTCTCGACCTTCAGAACAGGTTTTATAACCAATGTTCAGAACTGGAAGCACAATGTTAAACCTTCAACAGACAAAGATGCTTATGGCGAAAGCGTTGGTCCAGAGTCTCTTCTGTCCCTCCTGCTCACGTCAGTATTGTTCCTGGGTCTCTCAGCTTTGAGATACAGAGAGGTTGGGTGCAAAGTAGCCAAGACAGAACTGGTTCCCAGACATTCTAGGTCTTCGAGTACCTTTTGGAGTGGCTAATCCAGAAGTAAGTGAGTTTCTGTAACTTTAAACCAGCTTCTCTACTTTCTAAACCTTCAGTCTCTATCATGTCCTGTTTCATTTTTGGGTAATGATAGTTTTTAAGTTTTGAATGGACTGTAAGATTCAGTTTCTTACATGTAAAAAAAGAGAAAATAATACATACAAATTGTTCTTTAAAACATGTGTAATATTTATTGGGACCAGCAGTTAGCATAATGGCTATGTCGCTGAATTCCCATGTAGTTGATTACAGGTCAAATCTCGGACCCGGTGGCTTAAACTCATGCCGGGCGCGTGTGTGTGTGTGCCCAAGATTCTGAGAGGAGAATGGAGGAGAAGGGATTGTGGCATGGCCATCCCCCCGGGGGGTGATATCTTGCTTTCTGTCTCTCTGTCTCTCTCTGTCTCTCTGGCGAGCGCATGTGCACTATAGCAAAAACTTCTCCAAAAAAAAAAATAATAAAAAATGTAATATTTCTTAAGAATAACAAAATAAGTCGACCTTACCAAATGTACCTTTTCAGACAGAATTATATTAGTTCTGAAATTGAATATGTGCAGGCACAGTTCCCTTACAGAAAATATACACTCAACGTTTTTTTAATGTATTTTGTCTTTAAGAATCAATGATTTATTTATTTGTTAATTACTTTTGCTATAGGGCACATGTGCCTGCCAGAGAGAAACAGTGAGAGAGCGAGGAAGCTAGGGAATGTGAGGAAGCATTCTCACGTTCCGGATGGATGGCCATGACATAACTTCTCCATTTTCCTGTGGGGATTGTCGGCAGGCCCACGCATGCGCTAATATGGTTTTCAAACCAAACCACCAGGACATGAACTGTTCAGTCTCCCATGTGAGTTCCAGTTACCTTAGCTACCACACCACTGGCGGGCCTAAGTGTCAGTTACTTAGAGCATTTTAAAACATTTAGAACCGCAGTTACAGCTTATTGAGATACAGACATATTATAGAATTTCTAAAGGAGATTTTTGTTATAGGGTGTATGCGCTCGCCAGAGAGACAGAGACAGAAAGCAAGAAATCACCCCCAGGGAGGCAGGGGCAGTGGCCACACTGTAATCTTTTCTCCTCCATTCTCTTCCTGGGATTTTGGGCACACAGGTACATATGCCTGAGTTTTAAGCTGCCAGGTTTGGGACTTGAACCGCGGTTGACTACATGGGAGTCCTGCAATGTATCTGTTACACTGTTGGGTGGTCCTGAAAATATTCCAGAATTCTAATTCTGTAACAAACAAACTGACATTTACTTGAAAAGTCAATGACTTTGTTACCTTTTCCGTTTTGTTTGTTTGTTTGTTTGTTTTTTTATAAATAAGTAGAAAAGCCAAACCAAAACCAAAATACTTGACAAATATTCCAATGGAAAATGCAGCATTAAATTTTTGTTATTCAAGGTAACAGAGACCGAAAGGGAACTTACTGTTTTGTTTTTTTCCTTCTCCTAGGTGATTGCTTTCCTTAGATGCCAATATACCCCTTGCATTCACAGCTTGCGGCTTCTTTTCGTCCTCACACCTGATTTGATCCTTCAAGTAGGGCAGAATTAGTTGAAGATTTCAATGAATGGAAACCTCACTGGAACTAACTGCATGATGGTACAACTCAATTCCGAAAATAGAAAGAAAAACTTTAAAATATAATACAATGAATTTTAAAAAAGTGGATTTCAGCAGGCTTAGTTTGAAGGCAATAACAAAAAAAAAAAAAAAAAAGAAAGAAACCTGAATTCTTCTAGTAAAAGGCTAGACCAAAAAAAAAAAAAAAAAAGAGTAATTACAGAATGGTACAGAGGGCAGCAGGAACATTTGAAATAATATTCTGATTCTGAAATGTAACTTGATCAAAGCAAGAAAGTACAGAACGGACAAAGTCCAGACTTCTCAATTAAAATAAAAATGTAGTATGTTGACTTCGGTGTACTCATCCCTAAGGACAAGCCCCTCTGCCTTATGTTATATTTCCACACTTCAGGCTCAGCCCTGTGCATCCCAAGGGACAGGCAATCAGTGTCCTTGTATTTAATTGGAGTTGGTAATTCAGGAAGCTCATATCTTGAGTCTGTAGGAAAGAACAATGAATGATGATGAAGGGAGCTGAAGATTTTAGGCTTTGCAAAAGGGGAAAGGGGCCCCTATTGAGAAATCTAGAATAGATATAATGAGAAAACATGACACTCAGTTTTTAAATAATTATTTTAATTTTATTTATTGTTATTATTTTTTTCATTTGAGCAGGATGTGAGGGAATGAGAAAGCAAGTCACCAATCTGGGTCTTGAACCATGCCACCTTCTGGCCTGACACTAATTTAAAAAAAAATTAAGCCAGAGGAGGGTACACATGCTCGCTGGGTAGAGATGGAAGAAGTGAGCAAGTGAGTGAGAGAAAAAGAAAGAAAGTGAGACGCAACCCTATGGAACAAGGCTGGACACTAATTTTTTTATACTTTAAAAAATATGTAAAAATTATTTAGAACATATATTCAAACTATCCTTTCCCAGCTACATGGGGTAATACACTGATGGCATGATTTTTGTTGCCACTGTTATTTTTAGAGCTCATGATGATGGTAGTGAAGTTTTAAGAATCTGAGTATAGAAAAGGCAAGAAAACAATTTTAAAGCCTCAAATATAACTTGGGTAATTTTGTTCTTGTTGTTATTGTTGATTTACATGATCAGCAAAAAATTCACTGTGATAGTAGTTATTCAGTTTCGTGCTTTATAAACATATTTGGCTGTAATTATATCATTTTAAGCAAGACAAAAATTTTGAGAGGTCCAGGGTATATTAATACATATATCACATTTAAATTAAGCTGTTGTCTTGATATCTGATAGGTGTAGCTTAACTAGTCATTAAGTTGTTCAAAGGATTTTTTTTAATCAAGAAGAGAACTGGTGATTAATAACTTTTAGATTAATAATGGTTGAATAAAGGTGTAGAAGGGTGATATAGATTCACACTCTTAGTCGTAGTTATTGGTATTGGATGATGAGTATTACCTCTGGAGAAGAGAATTAGTCATTGAACTCTTTTTTGTATTTGAATTCCTGTGGTGTTTGTTTTTGTTATTTATTTTCTTTTTCGTCTTGCATAATGACTCTCTTGTTACAATTCTGGACTATTAAAAAGATACTTTTTTCATACTTAGTAGTGGAATGAGAAAAAACCTTATTCAAACATAATCTTATTTCTGTGTGGAGACAGGGAAGAAGCTAACTCCTATCAATGCCTACCTCACACTACATGAGACAAAGCCTTCCTCACATTTCAGAGGATTGCACCCTTTGGGCTACTTTTCACAACCAAGTTCAGGAAATAACTGTAATGTGTTCCTGTCCCCTCATCTTATTCACTGCTGGGTCCTAACTAATCTATTTATTCAGCACCTCTCCTCAGATAAGTGCTTTCTGGTCCTTCTCGTTCTTTATATTTTATACAACTATTTTATGTAAGGAAAGATATATTTTCCAGAATTATGCTCCTTTGTTCCCATGACACCATGTCCTCATGGATTCCTCCTTCATTCCTGGCAGCTGTGTTTCCTTTCAGACTCTTTCTGCCTTCCTCATCCTTTCACTGTTAGTGTCCTTTGGGTTCTGACATGGGTCCTCTTCTCTTCTTCTTGCATCCTGGAAAATTTCCAGGATGCTCTTCTGTAATCCCGATAAATAATTTCATAATTATTTATCCACTGCAGGCTCTTAAAACTGGCACCTACAGCTCAGATTCAGATTCTTATTCTCACACCAGTATATCCAACTCTGTATTCCACTTCCACTAACAAACCCTCAAAGTGATCATCTTCCTACTTTCCATGGAGATAGTTGTCTAGATATGGGACAGCCACCTCAGATCTTCCTTGCTCCTGATCTCACACCTTGTCCAACCATTGAATTCTGTGGAATCTACTCCTTGAGTCAGTTTACTTCTCTCATCCCTACTGATTCTTCCGTAGTACCCGTTCAGTTCTCAGCTGGTTCGGTACTACCTACAGGAAGATTCCCTTCTGCCCAGATAAGCCAAGGATCCCTACAATGTGTATCCAAAGTACCCTCTACTTTTCTCACTTTAACAATTACATTCCACATTGCCAACCATGGGAATGCTAGTGAAGGTGGCTGAATCCCACATGGCTGAATGCAGGTTTGAGTTCCGAATTGGAAAATACATTGATCAAGTGTGTGTGCGCCCAAAATTCCAAGAGGAGAATGGAGAAGGGATGGTGGTGTGGCCATCCTCCCAAGGAGTGATTTCTCTCCCGCCACCTCTACTGCATTCGTTCTCCCTGTAGCAAAAAGCTTTAAAGAATTTGCTTTCTACATTGCTATGGAGTTTGTACTTTACCATTAAAATTTAATGTGTCAAAAGCAAAAGACTGTGCTTATCGGTGTCACTAATGCTGCCCCTGCCCCCGAACATAAACAGACATGTAACAGGAAGTTACATAGTTGGTTAAATTTTTAAAAACATATGATTGCCTTTTCAAAAAGTGAGGAAACTGAGACCCAGCAAGGCTAACCATTTATGTGGTCTGGGTTGTGATGAGACCCTGAGACTTTCTACACCACCATTTCAACATATTCTATTTGTCATTGAACTCTTCGCCTCTCCAACAGAACTTGTCTCGATTTTGGCCTTTTTTTACTTGTTAGCTGAATCTGCATTCTCACACATCTCACACACACATCCAACTATGCAGCCATTCCTGATCTTAAAGGAATGAACTCCGTGATTCTCAACTGTGCAGAATCAAATTAATGTCATTAAATGACAAAAGGGCTGAGGACTGTTTGAATTTAAGGAATCTAAGAAACATCTTCCCTTGAGGCTTTTCAGAGAAAAAGAAAACCTAGAATTAAAAGCTTTTCTTTTTTTTTCCAGTATTCTTAGTATGACTTGCATTTAGAAAGGATTATGATTCACAGTGCAATTTTTTTTTTTTTGAGAGATTTTCACTGTAGGGCACGTGCGCTCGCCAGACAGACAGAGAGAGACATAGAGACAGAAAGCAAGAAATCACCCCCCAGGGGGGATGGTCACGCCGCAATCCCTTCTCCTCCATTCTCCTCTCGGGATCTTGGGCACGCACGCACACGCGCCCGGCGTGAGTTTCAAGCCACTGGGTCTGGGACACGAACCGCGGTCGACTACGTGGGAGTCCAGCGACATAGCCATTACACTAACTGCTGGTTCCCCACAGTGCAAATTTTAGGCAAGTTGATTCTTAAAAAACTAAATTCTTTTGTAAAAGAGGATGCTGCAGGGTTCTTAAAAATCCAGTGGCCAGGGCCAGCAGGTGGTGTGGTGGCTACTGTGCTGACTACCACATGGCCGACCGTCATCTGAGGCCTGGACCTGGCAGCTTGAAAATCATACTGGGCCCATGGGCATGCATGCCCAAAATCCCAAGAGGAAAATGTAGGAGAAGGGATTGTGGCATGGCCATGCCCCTGTGGAATGATTTCTCACTTTCCCTCACTTTCTCTGTCTCTCTCCAGCATGTGCATGCACTCTATGGCAAAAACAAAACAAAACAACAAAAGAAAAAAAACCTAGTGGTCATGTCCATACCCTTGTATGAGCTTTGATATCCTTTGTACCCTGTATGGGTTATATAAACCTCATAAGAAACACTATTAGTATGCAATACCTCTTATTCTCTTAAAAAGATAGGATATTCCATTGTTATTTAGCCTTGGGATAGGGAAAACTAGGAGAGATAGCCTATACAATGTTAAAAACAGAGCTCATTAAATTAAACGCAGCATCTCAAGAATAAGAATGTTCTAATGGAATCACTTTTTATTACAGTGGGGAGAGTTAAAAATTTTATGTGTTACTCCTCCTGCCAGAACAAATTATAGACATACACATAAACAATATACAGAGAAGCTGGGATCTTACAATGCAAAAGAATAAATGACAAATAAAAATGCTTTCTTTCTAGTACTTTGTAAGCAATATTTATGCTCCTGAAATCTTTTTTTTTTCAAGTTTTGACAAAGTTTAGGCAACTCTAAATCTGATAATATTTTGAGTCTCTAGAGTATTTATGAAATATGTAACCAACATCTGTAAAGTGCAGAATAATTCCCTTTACCAAAGGGAGACTTTGTAAGACATATTTAGTTTATGATCTTAAGTGAAGAACTGTCAACTCATTCTTTTAAGTCCACATTTCACAGATGTTCATTACACACCTACCATTAAATGTTAACAAAATCTCTTCATTAGAGAGTTGAATAGGTTTAGAGGCAACACAGTTTTTGAAAGAAAAAAAAATGCCTGAGTATAATCTGGCTTTCCTATGAGTATAAATGTAACTCATATTTATTTATGACTGTTTATTCTAAAAATATTCAGACCAATTTAGCAGTGCTTTCTGTCTGAAGCTGTGAAGAGCTTGCTCGGGGATCCTTGTTTGCTCAGCCTCTCTAATTGAGGGCACCTTCGCACTCTCAGGGCACTTGAAAGCACTGAGGAAAAACCTAATGGAAAGACTCTTCGTGTGTCATAACTATGATGAAGGAAAAAGAAGAATCAGTGTACTGCAAAGTGCCACAATCAAGAAAGATTGGAAGTATAGAGGTTATTCCCACATGAGATCTTTCTGTTCTCCACATTTAAAAAATGATTAATATTTGAACTAATTTTATTATAATATTCCTATCGAAAGGAATGCATCTGGTGATGTTAAAAATACAGGAATGTTTGCAAGTTTAATGTACAGCCATTTCATTACGAATGTCACTTTCACAATTTAAAGATTTTATTGAGGGACAATCAGATGACCTAGTAGTAACATTGCTGGATTCCCACATGGTCGACCACGGTTCGAGTTCTGAACCTGGAGGCTTGAAAATCACACCAGACGTGTGCATGCATGCCCGAGAAATTAGGAGGAGAATGGGAGAGAAGGGTTCGATGCATGGCCACTCTCCCTTGGAGGGTGATTTCTCATTTTCCTTCTCACTGCCTCTGTCTCTGTCTCTCACCAGGGAGCACACACTCTTAAAAATTAAAAGAAGAAATCATCGAAAAATTCATCAACTCTTGAAAACCAATTTTTTTTTTTTAAATTCTGATTAGTTTTTGGTTGAATTACTTAAATGAAGATCGCTGGAAATAAGGTTTCACAAGACCGTGTGCGTCGTGCTTTACTTCTTGAACTTGACATGGCAGATCTTTCTTCCCACATGAACTGGGGTGACTAGAGGTGTTGTTATTATTTTATGAATTACAACATTCAGAGACATGAAATAATTAGTTGTGTCAGTAAAATAAATAACAGCCTGGAAATCTTAACCGTGTGTGTGTGTGTGTGTGTGTGTGTGTGTGTGCGCTCACGCATGCACACACATACTCTATGGTATGTGTTTTCTGTATCTTAGCATTAATATGAAAAAAGTTGAAACACTGAAATCAAAACCAAAATGAGGTACCATGTTTAAAATTTATTTAGTATAGTATAATGATACACAATGATTAAATGTAAAAATGTTTAAAAATTAAAACAAGTCCCCAAACCAAAGAAAATGTTGATATGTAGTATGGGAAATATGTGTAAAGATTCCTAAGACCTTGTCACACACATTATGGGATCTGTCCCATATTCTGTTCATTAGTCTCCAGCACATTGCCTTTTAACTTCTTTAACACTAACTTCAGCATCGATAAAATGCAGCTAATACTTCTGCGCTATTCCAATTATAGATTAATTGTATATGTTATTACCTGGGAGGATTAAATTAGTTTAATCTATCTGTTTATGTATGTATTTATTCATGCAACAAACATTTAATAAGTGTATGCCATGTATAGTCATTAGCATCGATGCTGGAGATAAATGAATAGACTTAGGTTGTATGAAAAATAAATTTATAAATCATAAGAAATTTGGATGACCATAGAAAACACCATCATTAATAATATCAGGCATCTATAAACATGCTATATTGGTAGGACTGAGGCTGAAGACTGCTGCAGTATTTCAGGCATGAAATAAAAAGGACATACTGGAAGAATGCCAATAGAAATGGAGAAGACTCCATCCTAATGAGTAGCATGTTTTATATAACAAAAATAAGGTTTGGATTTTCACAAAATAGAAAGGATTATAGAAGAAATGTTGTCAAAAACTAGCAATTAATGAAAACTTCAGAAGTGTTAGGAGAAGCTGATGGCGTAGCAATTACGTTGCTGGACTCCCACATGGCCAACTGTGATCTGAGTCCCCAACCTGGTGGCTGCAAATTCAGCTGGGCGCATGCGAGTGTGTGTGCCCAACATCCTGGGAGGAGAAGGGATTACAGTGAGGCAATTCCTCCTAGGGGATGTTTTCTTGCTTGTTTTCTCTCTGTCTCCCCAGCAAGTACACAAACCCTATAGGAAAAAAAAGACTCTCTCTCTAAAAAAAAAAAAGAAAGAAAAAAGAAAACCTTCAGAAACTGAAAAAAATGATAGTAAGATAGGAAGAGAGGTGGGAAGTTTTGGAAGAAGAGTGATAGTGATCATTTCAGTTTGAACAGGTTGATTTGAGTTCATTGACAAACACAAGGTAAAAGAAGATTCACACCTTGAGTTTCGATAATAAGGGTAGTGGATAGCCCTGAAGTCAACAGCACTTATCTATGTTTGTTTGTTTGTTTTGTTTTGTTTTGTTTTGTTTTGTTTTAAGATTTTTGGTATATGGCATGTATGCTTGCCAGAGAGACAGAAAGTGAGAAATCACCTCACCTATTGTGGGGATGGCTATGTTGTAATCCCTTCTCCTCCAGTCTCCTCCTGGGTTTTGGGCATGCAAGCACACATGCCTTGTGTGAATTTAAGCCATCAAGTTCATGACTTGAACTGCCGTTGACTACGGGGAAGTCCAGTGATGTAACTGTTATGTCATCGACTGGTTCCAGCAGCACTTAATTTTAAGTTAAAAAAAAAAAATCAGGTAATCAGGTATCTAATGAAATACTGAGACAACTAAGACATGACAGAATGTCTGTACCAGGATGCCATGTGGGCAAAAGGAGAAATAAAAGAAAAAAAGGGATAGCATTCCAGAAACCAGTGAAGGAAAATAGAGAATATTTGTGAACACTGAAATTAGTAGAGAAGCCAAAAGTGGGTACTGAAGACAAAAATTCTCAGTAAGAAACACAATTTGGACATTTGATGGAGTAGCTACCGTAAACCTATGGTAGTCAGCACAGTGGATCACAAAAGGTGTGGTTGCAAAGGAGACAGTAGAAGTTTGACAGCAAATGGTTTCACATACTTGTAAGGAATAGAGATTCAAATGAATTGATAACGAGAAGAGCTTGAAATTCAGGATAAATACAGGAGTAGCCAAGGGGAGATGTTTTCATAAGGTAGAATGGATCAGATTCTAGAACTCGGCTAGAGTGGACAACTCTTTAAAGTCTGGAGGAAAGGCTGAGGGGTTTTACCATAACAAACAGGGAGTTGAACCTTTAGGAAGCAACAACGTTATGTTCAGACAAGTGGAGGTCAGATTTCAGCTTTATTATTCATAAAAGTTGGAATAGAGTACAGAATCATTGCTTATACTGACAAGTGAAATACACTTCTTAAATCTTTATTCTGGAACTGTGTAGTCTTAGGCACAGCAGAATGCTCCCACCCTTTCCTCTCTCTCCACCACTCCAGGTATTTTCCAGTAAGTATACTAAAGGTAAATGATTTTGTTTCCTGGACATATTTGCTCAGAGAAAACAGGGAGAGAAGGGTCAGAGCAAGTGTGGGAAAGGTAGATTGAACCAGACCCATTCACTTTCGTCCTTGAAATTACCAGTGAGATAACCCAGTCTTCCTTTTTGGGAAGGAGAGGAGAAAGCAAGGTTAAGAAGTCATAGTTTTTCTTCCCACATTTCATGGAACTAAGACTAAAGATGATCCACTGTAGTTTAATAAAAAGGAGCACAAGTTTGTTCCTGGAATGCCTCTGTATCTGGCAGTCTGAGTAAAATATAACACATTGAATTCCTTTATGTACGTTTTATGCTTTTTGGATTTTTTTCTGGTTGTATAACCTGTCATTGAACAATATAGGTCATGCATAAAAGATTTTGGACTTGAATAGGACTCATTTGTTTTAGACAACTTCACATATGATCTTCTTGTATTTGTATGCCTTCATGATTCTGGGCAACTTAAAAGTGTGATTTGTATGTATTGGTATATACCCTGTGTAAACTTTACATGAATCATTTTAATGTTCCTCACTTATTAATTGACTAAATCATATTGACCCCTTACATCTATTTTGAATGACATACCTTGCTAACTCCCAGAATCTTTATCATTAACTTCTTTATCTGTCTCGGAATCATAAGACAGGATGTCTTAAATAAAAATATTTTGCCAAATCTATTTAAGCAACATGTTCAGCAACATGTTAAACATGAAAAACCTGAAAATGACATGGGTACATAGATAGCAATAAACTAATTAGAAGAGAAAAGCAAGGTGCTGGTAATATAGTAGTTTTTTGCCACCATGGAAGCAGTTAATGGGATAGGAAAGTCATGATTATGTAAATGCCATGGTACTACTAATATTCTAGACATTTATTTGAGCATGCATTCATTTGTAAGAGGGGGACCCTGTGATGACAGCGTGAGAATGGTGATGCAGGGACATGGAAGCAGTGACATGATTTATTAAAAAAAAAATCACAAAGTAGTAATTATTATATGAAATCTGACTTTTCTATTCTCTCAAGTGTTTTAAAATATATAAAGTTCTGTGTTAAGTGTAAAGCCTTGCTAAAGAAAATTCTTCCAAATTTATAGCCATCATGAGAAAACGATTTAGGAAATTGTCCTTTAGGAAAGTTTGCGTCAGTGACATGAAAACACATCAATAAATACAGAAAGAGCAATTTAATCAAGTAATTGGCCTGTCATCATGACACCTGGATATTGTCAAGCTCTTTAGAGCTAGTATAATTTTGGCGGGAATAAAAACTATACTTTGGCTGTTTTTCACTTGAGCTTATGCAAAATATCATTTATTATGAAGTTATAATAAATGTAGAGAAATGAAGTTATAATAAAAGTAGAGAAATGGGCAGTCAAGACTCACATAAATGACCACTGTAAATTTTCTTCTTCATATCTACATAGAACCACAATCTAAATTCCGAGAACCATGAAGGTATGCAAATGCAAGAGGATTCATACATGAAGTTGTCTAAAACAGATAAGATCAAGTCCCATCCAAGTCCAAAAGCCTTTACGCATGGCCGTTATTGCTCAAGACACTAAACCATCACAATTCAGCTTTTTTGCAGAAATTTTATTTCCCTGTGCTATCAATGACAATTTCTATAACCAGGGTGATGATCCATATACTTTGAATTCTTTCAATATACGTGAGTTCTATTAGACACTACTTCATACCATTGCTTCACATTTTGCTACCTTCTGTCCTATGGTTTGAATCAACCAAGGTATGGTAGGTTGAGTTGATGGGTGAAGTCAGTAGAGGCATTTATGAAATAAGGTTGTAGTTTTTAATAAGCTTGAGTGATATTTAAAAGCAGGAAATATTTTTCAAAAGCAGAGAGAAGGAAAATTTTGAGGGTGGGATCTAATTAGAGTAGCACCAGGGGATATTTGAAGGCAGAAGTACTTTAATATACTAAATAAAAAAGTCTTAAAAGCTAAACTGATTGGGCTGAATACCTTTAATATCTTTAGAATATAGGAGGCAGTTTTTTTTGAGAGAATACATGGAAAGAAAGGACAATAGAAGGTTATATTAAACCGTGAGAAATACCTGCAGTTAGCATTGGAACTTAAGTAATGTAGCAATTACACAATATATTTGGGGCCATAGGCAGATCATTCCAATCCTGTGAAACTAAAAAGTTAAGGGAGAACGTACCAAAGTGGATGTGATCATTTCAGAGTCAACGCCACAGAGATTTCATGTAATACTCGGGAGAGAAAGGAGGTTAGCTTCAATTTTATTAGGTTAGGGAAAGCTCATTTCTGTAGTGTTGAGGATTCCATATTACAGAAGAAACGGTGAGAAAAATAAAGGCAGCTGACACGCATCGCGTCTTCTAGGACTTTGGCAATAAAGAAAAATAGAGCAAAACTTCCTAAAATATTGGGATCAAATTTATTTAATTGCATCTTGGCAAGTTCTGGAAGCTTTTTTCTCTTCTCATCTGTGGTTTGTCAGAAGTAAAGACAGCTATTAAGATTTCCTTTCTTCTCCCATTTGTCTTCTAAGCCATGTTGAGGACAGAGTTATCTTCAAATTTAGGGGGTATGATGGGCCATATTGGACCACAGATGCTCCTCAGTTTTAGAAGCTTTTTTGTCATTTCAATTTCTTTTTTCTTATTAAAGTTTGTATTTCACACTTACCATTTTTCTTCAGTTGTCAGAGGCTGCCACAGTGAGCTCTCTGTTCTCTGGCAGAGTCCATGGGGATTTCTGGGGAGAAGGTTTGTAGGTTACAAGGACACAGTCTTCTTCTCTAACTGATGTCAATACTTTTCATTCTTCTCCTTTTCTTACCCATGGCAATGGGATCTAAGGGAGCGCCAGTCTAAGCTGAGTTGTGATCATCATGGAAAATTGATGCAGTAAGTGAGGCTTAGTTATGGCCAATTATATGTTCTAAGGTGGTAAAGAGGGCTGCTAGGATTAAGGCATCTTGAGCAGGATTTCCCAGTAAAATCATTGAAGTCTAATAGCTCCCACATGGCCAACCATGGTTCGAGTTCCGGAACTGGAACTTGCGTTCTCATTTTTTCTCTCCCACTCCCTCCCTCTCTCTCTGTCTCTGGTTAGAGCATGCGTCTTATAGCAAAGTAAAATAATAAAATTTTAAAAAAATAATTCTAAAAACAACCAAACAAAACAAAATGAACACCAGGGGGACAAAAAGCTCTATTTTGAAGATGTCGTTCTCCTCTTTGGCAAACTTCAGTACCTTTCTGTTCCTCAACTTTAGGAAAGGCCAGCAGGGGCACAAGCAGATGGCATAGTGGATGTATTGTTGGACTCCCACATAGCTGACAATGGTTTGAGTCCCAGACCTGGGAACTTGAAACTCATACCAGTTGCATGTGTGTTCATGCCCAGAATCCCCGGAGGAGAAGGGATTGCTGTGGGGCCCCCCCCCTGGGGGGGGGGCGGTGGGGGGGGGGGGTGGTGTGTAATTTCTTGCTGATTTGTCACTTTCAATCTTTCTGTCTCTGTCTCTCTCTCTCTCTCTCTCTGGTGAGCACACATCCCCTATAGCAAAAATCTCTCAAAAAGAATTGCATTGTTATGAAAATCATGTCTTATTTTTTTCTACACAGAAATGCATTATGACTTTCCTGAAAACCCGATATACTAAAAAAGAAAGACCAAACACTTAAGTTGAACTTTCATAAATATTGTGATGAAGCATTAGTTTTTCTTTTAATAAATACAAGAAGCACTCACTCTCCATACCTTCCTTCCTTTCTTTTTTTTTTTTTTTTTTGTTTTCTTTTAGTAAGATTTTATTAGTTTTTCTTTTAATAAATACAAGAAGCACTCACTCTCCCTACCTTCCTTCCTTTCTTTTTTTTTTTTTTTTTTTTGTTTTTTTTTAGTAAGATTTTCTTGCTATAGTGCATATGCACTCACCAGAAAGAGACAGAAAGCAAGAAATTACCCCCAGCTGGGATGACTATGCTGCAATCCCTTCTCCTTCGTGCTCCTCCCAGGATTTTTGACATGCACACACATGCACCCAGCATGAGTTTCAAGCCCTGGGTCTGGGACTCAAATCACACCACCATCTGAGAATCCAGGGACATAACTGCTATGCCACCTTTCTTTCTTCCTTTAGAAATCTAATCCATTTCAGTCCCTCCTCACATGCTACCTGTTTCACCAGGACATTCCTGGAGAGCCCAGCTGGTTTTACTCCTCTCACCTCTGATCTCTTCGATGTATCTTTGTTTTTTTTTTTTTTTTTTTTTTTTTTTTTAATGTGGTTTTAGTCAAAGGCACCATCAGATACTGCCTTTTTTGACAGATTATTGATCTGTGAGCCACAAGATCATACACTCCACAAATCATTTGTATCCCCAGGGTCTAGCATTGAGCTTTGCACAAACGGCACATTTAATAAACATTTGTTGTACGATAGATGGAAATAATGAATCGTTTCTTGAGTTGATGCCCTTGGAGCAAACTGATCTCAGATATATTTGTGGCAGAGGTCAACAAAAGATGAGACAATGACTGGTTTTATGTCTCTTAAGAGCTGAGTCAAGCCTTTAATAAATTTATTGTGGTTGGGAACCTATTCCATATTCATGTCAACATTAGCTCTTTTCCAGTTTTCAGCATAGTTTATATGCACCTTCCTGTAGGAAATCCCTTAGGAACAGTTTGCCTGTTTCATTATTTATGCCAGTTTTTATAACCTAAATGTAATTTATTCCTGTTGCTCTCAATATAATCTTATTATATATAAAAAATTGGTAAATTTTACACATAATTTCATATGTATAGGCTACACTTCACATTTTACTAGTATGTGCTCTTAAGCATATGCATGTGTGGGCCAGCAGGTGGAATAGATGTTAAGGTGGTAGATACCATTTGGCCAGCCGGATGGTTTAAGTCCCAGACTGAGTGATTTGGTTAACTGCATGGTTCAAGTCCCAGACTTAGTGGCTTGGAAATAACACTGGGTATGTGTGCACATGTGTGCTCAAAGTCCTGAGAGGAGAATAGAGGAGAAGAGATTGTGGCATGACCATCTCCCCAACCCCACCCCAGGGGTGATTTCTCACTATCCCCCTCTTGCTCACTGTCTGTCTCCCTCAGAAGCCCATATACTCTATGGCAAAAACAAAAATAAAAAACAGAAACAGAAACCACATATATTTGTAGAGTTGCGGTGCAAACTTCCTACTGTAAAATACAGCTTGTAAGTGACAACAAATTCAATTTCCAACTGTACATAATGCATCCTTGTTCTCACTATTATATTTTTATTTTGCCAAATAATTCATTGTTTTTCACACTCAAAGAAAGATCTGAGTGAAAAAATACTAAACTTACAGGAAAGATGATCCCATTACGACTGCTTACTATGCATAAACTAGAGGGGAGATTGTCTCTCCACATAAATAATGACAAATTCCCATGTAAATACAGGGATAAAGTGTCATTTCTAAGTTGCCTACAATAGTCCTATTCAAGTGACAGTTCTTGTACAAATAGGAGGAAAACCTAGTCGAGGTACTGAACTTCTGAGAACCAACCATGGTCACAAGGTTTGCAGAGTGCAGTGCTCCTGACCCTGGAGATATTGACATTGCCTAGTAATTCATTAAAGTTTGTTCCAAAATTTGTTCCATTAAAAATAAAAAGTGAGAAATCAAATTACTTTCATTCTTTAAAACAACAACAACAACAAAAAAAACAGGAACCAGCAGTTAGCGTAATGGTTATGTCGCTGGACTCCCATGTAGTTGACCGCAGTTTGCGTCCCGGACCCAGTGGCTTAAAACTCATGCTGGGCACGTGTGCGTGCGTGCATGCCCAAGATCCAGAGAGGAGAATGGAGAAGGGATTGCGGCGTGACCATCCCCCCTGGGGGGTGATTTCTCACTTTCTGTCTCTCTGTCTCTCTCTGTCTGTCTGGCGAGCGCACGCGCCCTATAGCGAAAACCTCTCAAAAAAAATTATTCACTTATTCATTAATTTATTTATTTTAATTTGCTCAGAGAGCGAGAGAGGGAATGTGAGAAAGTAAGCTGCCAGGTCTGGGAACCATGATCAGCCATGTCGTAATCCAATGCCTTAACCAACATGCTGCCTGCTGGCCCCAAATTATCCTCATTCTTAATTTACTCATGAAAGGCATTTTCAGATCAGCCTGTGGTATGGTGGGTTAGGCAGCTTGATCTCACATGGTCAGCTGCACAGTTCGAGCCCTGGGCCCTGCATCGTAAATATGCTAGGCACATGTGCGTGTGTGCACAAAATCTCAAAAGGAGGGGGAAGTGCAGGAGGTTGGATTGCGATATGACCATGAGGGGTGCTTTTCTTTTTTTCCCTTCTCTTTCTGTCTCTCTAGCAAGTGTGTGTGCACACTGGCAACAGTAAAAGGAATAAAAATGGTATTATCTTTATATGTCTTTATATTTTCCTAATATCTTCTGAGAATATCTTTGGCTGTGTATGACTTCTAGAAAATGAAACATTGAAGGGAAATGGCATTTTAGGAGCTCCAGATGAAGCCCTGGCCTCCATCTTGCATAATCCAGAATGATGCGGCCCTGACAAAGGACAAGTATAAAAGGAGATTAGGGAGCTTGCTTGATAAGAAGCAGATGGACTCAGCTTGGACTGATACCAAGGCCCAGAGAAAATCCTTACTCATGTGCCTTGGAGATGGCCTCCCATTGGGTCTCCCAGCCATCCATCCTACATGTGCAGCTTGGCACATGCCCGGTGGATCTTATAATGAGGCTAACGAGAACAATTCTGATCCTTCTTTAGAAGCTTTTTATAATCTGTCCTTACCATTCTAAAGCAATCATATTTTATTATTTTTCCTCAGTCCACACTTTGAAGTTTAAGCAATGAGGAGGATTGGATATAGGCTTATAGCTAAACTGGGTAACTCCGAAGGCTGTTGTGTTTTTAACCTTTTACCAATTATGTGCTTTACGGAGCTGCATTGTTCATTGCCACTGCTCTGTCTTTGTTCAGATCCACTTATTTGCCTGGAACATCTTCTCTTTCCTCACTTAAATCCTATTTCCAGACATTTTTCAAGACTACTCCCTCATGAAGTTTTTCTGTTTTTTTTTTGTTGTTGTTGTTGTTGTTTTTCACTCTACCTTAGATGTATCACACCCTTCTTTGAAAGTTTGTATATTGCCTTTACCTTCTGATAGACAGCCAAGTATACTGCAGCATCTCCTAAAATGTCTTTATAATACCCTCATGCGAAAGAGGATTTCTAAAGTCAAATAATTTTGAGAAATGTCACATATTCTCACTGTTGAAGTATTAAAAGCTATATTGGCATATCAAAGTTTTTTAAGTCCTAGATTAATGAAACTTGTTCCATTTGCTATAACTCAGCATTTCCTTTTGTGTTTTGCCATAGGGCGAGAGACAGAGAGAAACAGAGAGAGGGAAAGCAAGAAATCACCCCCCCCAGGGGGTATGGCCATGCCAAAAACTCTTCTCCTCCACTATCCTCTTGGGACTTTTGGCACACCTCACACATGCCTGGAGTGATTTTTAAGTCATCAGGTCTAGGACTCAAACTGCAGTCGGCCATGTGGGATTCCTGCTCCTTAACTACTTCACCACCTACTGGCTCTTAATTCAGCATTTCCAAAGACTTAAATTGGCATCTTTGTTTCATATAAAAATTATTGCCTTCTTTAAGTATGTATTTTGAGAAATGCTGGAAAAATAGAAATATGTGCAGATTTGGGGGCAGAAAGACTTGTGTTTGAACTTTCCTTCTGCAGCTTAATAACCGATCTCATGATAGTTCCACTTAATCCCTTTAAGCTTCTGTTTTTGCATTTTGTAAAATTGAATGTATTTCATACTAAGTGGATAACTGAAATTGGTTAATGTACTACTGTATTCTGTTTCCCTAGACGCAGTCAAGTTCAATTGTTTCAGGCAGGTCAGGGAATTTTCTTCTTGAGTCAGGAAATATGTTGTGTGCACCTTTTAAATATTTAATACATTTTCCATATTCCAGGTACAGGGTGGGTTAGTTCATTCTGAGCAAATCATCATAGTATGACTACCCTGCTTAGTTTACTATCTGAATTTATGACAAAGATGGCATAGTTGTTAGAGTCATTGAACATTATTTATTATTTTTGCACTCAATGTCCCATGTTACTATTCTTATATTATCCATAGGGTTTGGTATGTTTTGTAAGTTATCTTTATTATCATACAAATGTCTTCAACCTCAAATATTTCCAATCAGAAGTTGTGGTTATTGTTCTTATTACTGTTAATGTGTATTAGAAGACTGGGACGAGCAGTTGGCATAATGGCTATGTCGATGGACTCCCATGTAGTCGATCACGGTTTGAGTCTCGAACCTGGTGGCTTAAACTCATGCTGGGCACATGTGCATGTGTGCCCAAGGTCCTGAGAGGAGAATGGAGGAAAAAGGATTGCGGTGTGGCCATCCCCCCTAGGGGGTGATTTCTCGCTTTCTGTCTCTCTGTCTCTGTCGTTTTGGCAAGTGCATGCGCCCTATAGCAAAAACCTCTCCAAAAAAACAAAAAAATTAAGATCACACAATTCTGGTGATGTTAGGATACGACAGCTTGATAATTCAAGATATTTATAAAACCATAATTGTGAGATTGTTTGTGTTCTCTAGAAGGCTAAGTGGCCACCTGATGGCCTGCTGTACACCTTGACGTAAATAGTGGACTCTTAAATAGACCTCGTCAAGCCTACAAATGGGTGACTTTGTTGCAGCTTGATACATATATATAAATATATGTGGATATATATGTCTATATAATTTTTTTTCCCTTTCACAAAGTTTGAATTGTTCTCAAAGACAATTCATTTGCTTTTGAATTTATTTTTCACAATTAGGCTAATGATCCATAATTTCCTGGAGGGCTTCCTTTGTAAGTTCTTTCCTCTTTAACAACATGAAACCTCTTTGAAAAGTACAAGTAGAGTTTATTTTGAGTGAGGCCATTGCAACACTGAATAGGAGAAATTCAGTTTTGTGCTCTGCTCTGTAGCCTATAGATGAAATTACTGAGTTCTCCTAGGTGAATGAATGCTGAGTGACATTTAAATGATATTATAATATCCTAATAATTTTCAGTGCTAATTAGTACAATCCCAAACCAGTGGTGAACATAATTAGAATCTTTTCTCTAGTTGAGTGTAAGTACCATAACTTTGCAACTAAATAACAGGTGTTTCATTCAAGTTAAAGCAAGCATTGAATTTTACTGTAAATATTTTTACAAAGTTTATTCCAAAGAGTACTAATGGTCATTTCTCATTTTTCAGCAGTCTGGTTTATTTTTATTTCAGTCCACCAAAACAGGTCGGGGGGAAACCGCTATGTTTCTTGTGTCCAGTTGGGCAATACATAGAGATTTGCAGAACAGAGTGAAGCAGTGAGTGTAAGGGGATATGCTTGGGCTTGGAATCTTGGTTGTCTAAACCAGTTTATTTACTTGTATATGATGCTTACTGTGTAAGATTTTAGTACAGATTTAAATAAGATTCAAACAAAGGACTTCAAAATTTGTTTGGAAAAATGGAAATACAAGTTGATTTTGGTACAAAATGAAATTAAATCCATATATATTGGGTCTTTGGAAAATTCACAATGCATTTTTGCATAGAAAAACATGTCATGACTTTTCCATCAACCCAACAGTTTTTCATAATATGCATTTTCTGTTAACTTTTTGAAGAACCCTTGTATGTAAAGTATCTATCAAAATGGTGTAGTGATTATAGCCACTCAAATATATCTGGTTCCCTTTTTCTATGAAATTGTGCCATAGATCATCTTATGGTTTCATATTTATCAGTTGTAAGTAATGCAGGTATATTATTTATAAATAATTTCCCAGACCAACCCTCTTTTTCTTTGGCACAGATAACTCCAAAGTTGATACAACCTTTCTGCCTTGACTATGAGACTGCCTGGTGAATTTAAGTGACTTTGTGGAATAAGCATTATCAGGGAGATTTTGTAAAGGATTGACTTGTAATGTCTCTACCATGTTCCCCCTTTCCAGTTTAATGATTTACAATGGAAGATTTTTAGGATTATGTGCTAGAGTTAAGCTTTTGAAAAGTTCTGAAATTGAGATGCTACAAAGAAGGGGGATGAGGTCTCTATGTCACTAACTAGAAGCAGTTCTTCCTTTTACTACTTGTTTGTAGTATCCTTCAAGAGCTGGTAGATTTATTAACTTTTCTTTCTCAGCACGGTGTGAATAATATATAAATGAAAGAATCCCTGGGCTGGAAAATTGGTTTTATACTTACAATGGGTGAAAATTTCTACCAAGCCTAACAATAGTAAGTGTAATTTTTTTAGTAAGAACTAGTATTTTCCTTAGAAAAATATAGGAGAGAATTATGTATAATTCTAATTATTTTAATCTATCCCAGAATATAATTCTACTAGCAGCACCGATACTCAAGAGCTCAGAATAGTCATATACAGAGACACATACATTTGAATGTTTCTTACTTTTCTATTCTCTAGTGACTACCTAGGATATTTTTCTCATTATAATAGGTTTCTTTCTTTACCAAATCTTTAATATATAACTTATGGGTAAAACCAATCAACTACTCGCATTTTTTTATTGCAGAGATTCATATTAAGTTATTTATGTCCTAAATATAATTCATCAAATTAGTCAGGTATCTTTTTATTATCTTCCTCTGACTCCAACCTACTCAATTACCATTATTCTATCTATGACTTCTCAAGGTCCCTGGTCTTTAGCTAAATGAAATAATTTATCCATACAAACCCTGTGTTTTCTACTTCCTTTGTTCCTTTCTTGACTTGTTCTTCCTCTGCTTATTATGTGTCTTAATTCTAATGTTTCTTCAAGGTCCAACTCAAATGGCCTTTTTCATCATAATATTCTTTAATCTACCATAAACTCTGAACCCCTTTAAATTTCCTTAACATTTAATCCAAATATCTTATGTGGAATATATTACATTTTATCATGTATTTGAGAGTTTGTGGGTCTTACCCTTTCTAGTAGTATATAGCATTTTTTCTTTCTTTCTTTTTTTTAGAGGTTTTTGCTACAGGGTGCGTGCGCTTGCCACAAAGACAGAGATAGACAGAGAGACAGAAAGTGAGAAATTACCCCCTGGGGGATGGCTATGCCACAATCACTTCTCCTCTTGGGATCTTGGGCATGTATGCATATGTACCCAGCTTGAGTTTAAGCCACTGGGTCTGGGACTCTAACTCGGTTGACCACATGGGAGTCCAGAGTGTCATAGCCATTACGCCAACTGCTGGTCCAGTGGTATATAAAGTTAATAAAGCCAGAAACTATGTCTGTATCATCTATTTAGATTTCCTTTCACTTGGGGAAAAATAAAATTCTTTAAGAGTCAAACATGATTAAAATTACTTCAAGTAAGGCTAACTTTTAATAGATCATAGTCATTCAAATATAAATATAATATGACAGAAATTAGTTATTTACTAGTATGCACAGATAAATGGGATGCATAAAAAAGTAATTAAGAAAGCATTTTGGGACCAGTAGTTGGTGTAATGGCTATGTCACTGGACTCCCATGTAGTCAACCTTGGTTCGAGTCCCAGACCCAGTGGCTTAAACTCATGCCAGGTTTGTGTGCATGTGTGTCCAAGATCCCAAGAGGAAAATGGAGGAGAAGGGATTGCTACGTGGTCATCTTCCCTGGGGGGGGGGGTGGTTTCTGCTTTCTGTCTCTCTGTCTCTGTCTTTCTGGTGAGCGCACACACCCTATGGCAAAACCTCTCCAAAAATAAAGAGAAAACATTGTTGTCCTCTTGGGACAGACTGTTTAATAAGAAAAAAACACATATAACCTTTATATTAGTTCATGTCAATTTGTAATAAAAAATTGGTAAACACTTAAAGAAGTGCTGGTGAGTGCTTGATGATAGGTGAGAGAGAGAGAGATGAACTTTGGCTGGATGAATGGGAGATATTTTACGATTGTAATACAGTCTATTGGGGATTACATTTGATCTATGGTCATGTGCTCAGTATCAGAATATGGCCTAGCTCTAGCACTTCTAAATCCCATTTTTCATACTTCACTTACTTTGATGGATTCTTAAAACTCATAAAAATATAAGTTCATTCCTTTCTGAATGAAATTTAGGGGGGTAATCTATTTAGAGATTAGGGATTAGAAAGAACTTTGTTCCTCATCAATAGCTGAGAATAATACAGATTTAAAATCAAAAAGAATCTCAAGCATTTATAAGGGGATAAGCCAATATATCTGAAATACAGACACTGATGCAAAGTCTATTGTCAGCAGTAATGTTAGGTAACTTTAGCTTTCGATATTATGATATATATTTTTTCCTTGTATAAGATAAAATATATTATTTCTTTCCTGGTCTAAAATATGTCTTATATCCCTAGTGTAGTTGATGAATCTATTTGTCAGAAGAAAGAAAGATATCCCATGCCATAATGTATTTTCTATGCTTACTGAAAAGATGACCATTGAAATATTGGCTTTGGAATGATTAGTTTCTGGATTTGACCTTAACTTTTTTTTATATTTAAAAAAATAATTATACATTCATTCACCGCATATCAGCATGCAAAGTTAATTTTCCCAGCTTGAATCTTAACTTTGAACTATAAATGTTGGAATGATTTTCACAAAGAACATAGTTTTGACAAATTCTCTAATTCTCTTGGGACATATTTTTTCATCATTAAATATATAGTTATGTCATTATTACTTGTGAGTATTTCAATAATAGGATACATTGGAATATGATCGATTTTATAATGATAAAATTGGTGAAGAGTTCTTCTGCAAGTAAAGCTTGTTTATAAGAAATATTCCTAGTTTGGAAAAAAAATGAAAATATTGTAAAATGTGTGAATCAGGACTGTAAATTGATGCTATTTTTCTCCCAAAATATTTTCCATAGATTTTGTTTATTGAATTTATACACTTGCTATGAGCAAGAAGATTTAAATGTTTTCACCCTTTGGATGATGATTTAAGAAATCCATACATACCTCACAGAACAAGTATTTTAAATATTTCACAAGTGCAAGTTTTTCCTCTGACATACTTTAGATCTTACATATAGCACTTCTATTATTTTGACCTCCGACTGGCTAGCTAGTTATATCTCAATTACTAGAGTATTATCGTTTCAAGAATATTGTACTTTTTTTTTTCCCGCTAGTTGTGCCTAATGCAGTGGCATAGTGTCTGGCATATGAACAGCCACATATGGTGTGTGTTAAAGCAGAGAAAGTAACAAGTGTTTTTCTCCCATGTTATGTAGGCTCAGTAGTAAGTTCCCTCAGACACTAGTGAATTAGATATTGTTAATGTTTAAAGAATGGTGATAATTGAGTGCATTTACTTGCTATTGCTATCTAATAGCTTCACACAAACTCAGCAATTTAAACAACATGCACGGGGCTGGGTGGATGTGCAGCGGTAACACACAGTGCTCCAAGAAGCTGAGCAACATGGGATAGCTCCAGGTCTATGTCCTGAGGCCTCCCTCCCTGATTGTGTTGAGCACACTCCTGCCCAGTAACCAAGGCTGGTGGATGCTCGGGGTGGATCCTGACATCAAGCTCCTGATGGATTCCCATTTCCTCTGTCTCTCTGGCATGGCGGAAGAGATACATACGCTAATTAAATTAAAACACACACTGTTCATTTACAGTTCTGTATGTTCAAAATCTGGCATATTGTGACTGAGTTTTTTTTTTTTTTTAGAGCATCACAAAGTCGATCAAGAGATCACTTGGTTTTAGTTCACTCATACTGGATCTGTAAGTCCGCTAGGCATCTTTAAAAACAATAGGGATTCATGTGTTTCTTGCTAACTATTTATGGTTGTGCAGGCCTAAGAGGTTTTAGTAAATTTGGTTCATATACCTCGGGGCTGGTACAATTTTTTTTGATGAAGCATTTACTTGATTCAGAGAGCTATGCGTAATGCATGGCTACTAAAAAAGACGAAAATATTGAAGGAGTAGCAGCTCAAAATGGCTGGATTTTTCATGCATAGAAAAAAAGCCACTAAGTCTCATATTACTGTTCAATTCAATATGGACACACTTGTGTATTTTAAGATGGAAAATTATGCCACCAAATCATTATTCTGCATAGCACGTAACTCTCTAATTGCATTTAGAGAAATAAAGCAAAGTTTGCCAACAACGAAAAAGGAGGACCAGAAAATTTGTTGACAGCATATCCAATGAACACAGTTTCGGACAATAGGATGCATGTTAGGCCTGACTGGATCTATTCATTCTCCTGTCAACAGCTGGCATCCCTCCTTCACCAGGGCAGAAAAGCTACAGGAAGTTTCTCTGTTTTGCAAACAACATGTAGAAAAATTTCCTCAACTCTCCATGTTGCTCACTGCACATGGAGATAGTTCCTATACAGAATGAGTGAAGAAATTATGCTATTATTACAGTGATAACTAAATTACTTCAAGGAACAATACAGCTACTGTGTTGTTCGCATGAAAGACAAACATTGCAAGAAATTCTGTGTGAGTATAAGAACACAGTATTAAAAGATACTAAAGTGTGCCAAAGATCATACTGGTATGGCACAAGTTGTACACATTTATTCAAAGTTTGGCCAGTATGTACAATTTCTCAGATGTGACTGCTTTTCACTGCAGTGGTTTGGCAGAGAAACATACTACTTAAAGCCCGTCAGTTATACCCCTCTCTCGAAGGGCTGCCTGATGTGATTTTACTGTGATGACATTGTTCCTACTATTTATTGACAGTTACCCGTCAGTCTTTCATTCAATAAGTGTGCTTTTTATAAGTAGTTATCATTCAGAGTTAAAGAATGATCACATTTATATTTGTGCATAAGTCATTTGCAAAAAGAAGCATATGACTTGAAAGTAAGATTTTAAAATGTAATTTGTTTCTGAAATGCCTGCAAATACTTAGAAGGAGCTGCTGGAATACATAGTCTCCTGTTGGTGTTTAGAAGTTTGCTAAGCTGAGAGTGTTATTTCTTCTTCTTCTTTTTTTTTTTTTTCATTCCTTCATATTAATATCTGGTTGATTCAGCTTCAGTAATTAGATATTTTTTTTCTCAAATTGTGGAATATGTTCTCTCGTCTACTGCATATAAATGACTTATGTACATATTGACTGTCCTTATTTGTGAATTAGTAAACAAGAATTCTTCAGTTTATGATCTGATGGGTTACCGGATTTAACAGTGGTACCTTATAAAAGGTGTTAAACTTATATTTGCAACTCCTTTAGAAAAACCTGCTTATTTAGATTCATAACATGTCTATGAAAATCTATTTAGCATTACTGAACACTGATTATTTCTGCTGCTTTTTTACCTCTTTATTTGAGAAGGATCTTTGGAATATGTTAAAAACTCGCTCGAATAAATTTATAGCTGCAATCAGAGAAATGAAACAAAGTTTTATTAGTAAAATGGGCACTAGAGCATAAAGCATATTCTTTTAAAATACTCAGTTCTTTATAGAAATGATAAGGTGAGGTCAGAAGCAAACAAAGCTGAGGCATTGATCTCTGGGAATAATTTTCATTCGAGACTGTCACATACATCGTTGAAATATTTTGATCAAATCTTATTGTACTATTTATACCATGATTGGTGGAAGCTTTAAATATTCAGTCAGATAACTTATTTTATGTATTTATTCAATGTTTTTTTTACTTATTATCTATTATACATAAGCACGTTACTTTGCCCTAGTCATTCAGGGGAGAATAGAGCAAACAAAATCCCTTGTCCTCATGGAGTCTGTAATCTAGAGATGGGAGAAAATAAACACTAAATGATAGTTAAGATATGGAATCTATCAGGTGATAATATGTACTATGAATAAAAATCATTCGGGGAAGAGAAAAAAGAATGGAGACCAAGGCTGTAATTTTAAATAGGTTGACCAAGAAGGGGGTCAACTAAAAAGATGAGCAAAGTCTTTAAGCAGGTGAAAAAGTGAGCCACGTGTTTGCCTAAGGGAAATAACATTCCAAACAAGAAATAAGAAGACCAGAGACGGGAACACAGCTTGTGTGCCATAAAGAACAAGGAGGCGGAGGTAAATGGAAGTCAGTGAGCAAGAGGCCGAGTACTAGGATCTGATGTCTGAAATTTAACAAAGGACCTCATTATAGGAGAGACTCTAGAGTTCTGTGAAAAGATTTTAACTGTTTCTATAGGAAAGTGAAGATGTCATTCCAGCCTGCCCTGACATTTTGTAAATATCTTCCATCTCCCTATGTTTTTTTTTTTCAGTTTGTTGGTTTCTCAGAGTATGCTACCTTTTACTCTCTTAAAGTTTCTTTTTTCTTTTTTCTTTTTTTAAAGAGGTGTTTGCCATAGGATAGGTGTGCTTAATGGAGAGAGAGACAAAGACAGTGAGAGGGAAACTGAGAAATCACCACCCAAAGTGGATGAACACACTGCAGTCCCTTCTCTTCCGTTCTACTCCTAGGATCTTGGGCATGCATGCACATGCGCCCGGCATAATTTGCAACCCACTGGTCTGGTTCTCAAACTACAGTTATCCATGTGGGAATCCAGTGATGTAACCTCTACACCATCTGCTGGCTCCATTTTCTTGAAGTTTTTTAAAATTTGATTTTGATACTTGAAATGAGGAGCCTTTAATAGTTTGACATCTTGTCATCTTGTCAGGACCTTGAGATGTAAAATGCTTTTTTTTTTTTTTTTTTTTTTTGAGAGGTTTTTGCTATAGTGCATGTGTGCTCACCAGAAAGACAGAGACAGAGAGACAGAAAGCGAGAAATCACCTACCAGGGGAATGGTCACACCGCAATCCCTTCTCCTCCATTCTCCTCTCGGGATCTTGGGCACGCACGCACACGCGCCTGGCTTGAGTTTAAGCCACCGGGTCCAGCGACATAGCCATTATGCTAACTTGCTGGTTTCAAGATATAAAATTCTTTTGAAATATTAATATAATTTGAAGGCAAATACTTAAGACTTGAAAGGGATATTAAGTTACCTACTCCAACATGTAATGCATGGACTCTGATGTTCTCAAAGCCTCCGTAAACACTATCTACCTACAAGAAGCACATTTAATCTTTGTACAGTTTTATTAGAAGAAAGTTTCTTTATATTAAGTTATGTTATTTAATAAAATATACCTATTATGGGGCCAGCAGGTGGCATGTTGGTTAAAGGTGTTGGACTCCACATGGCTGAATGCAGTTCAAGTCTTGGTACCTGGTGGCTTGCTGTCTTTCTTTCTTCTGGTCAAATTAAAATAAATAAATTAAATGAAATGAAACAATTTTTTTTTAAATGTACCTATTACATCTATAGACTCACATAGACTTATCTGACAGAATTTTGTAGAATAATTGTAGAACTGTTATCTGGAGGAGACGTTAAAAACACCGCTTCCAATTCTTCAAGTTTTAAGCCTTAGATAAATAACTTGCTGATCATATAATTATGGCTTTTGTTAAAGAATTAGGTATGTCTGAAAATGGTGGGGAATCAAATATGCTGTTGCTGCTTCTTTTTCTTCTTCTTTTTTCTTTTTTTATATATATATATATTTAAAGATTTTGCACCTATGTTTGTTTATTTTTTTCCTTTTCCTTGGGAATGGCTAGAAACATCTACAGGGCTTTTAAACAATCTCTCTTCTTCTCCATGCTAGGTAAGTACAGCTTTCTGTATATCTAATATCTAATACAGACACCTAAAGTATAAGGGAATCTAGGCTAGAAGAACTTCTTCAGAGTGGTGGACAGTGTTGGGAAGATACTACTGCAAATGAGGCAAAAGAAGAAGTGGAGAGAATGAAAATGTAAGGTTCTTTAACTATAAGCACAGACCTGAGAGAAAGCAATCTCTGAGCAGATCTTAATGAATGCTAACCCCATCAATAGATGATGATCACTCTCCAGGGGTGTTGGATCTTTAACTTCTCCTTTAATAGCTCTGTCTTTGAAAGCCCTGTGTACAAAAACGGGATAAAAAGTCTCAGGAAACATCAATATGATTAAAGGAATTAAACATCAGAATTCAAACTAGGAAGGCAGTCTGTATTCATTGCCTCCTTTTGGAAAGAACATAGGGCAAAACACAGGTGGAAAAGCCTCCAGGGAGGATTTCCTTACAGGGTTCTTAAACGCCCGCGTGCAGTAGAATCTCTGGGAAAGCCGGTTACACACTGATCTCTGGGCTCTGCTCCAGTTCACAAGTGATTTTACTGTTGCTTTTCTAGAGGTTGTTTGTTGAGAACCACTCTTATAAATCTACATATTTATTAATTATTATATTAATAGAAGATCTCTAGAAATCTACTTATGTTTCTTTCATATATGTCATCTAAGCAACTTCATCTGTCAGCGGGTGCATTAGAAATTTCTCCAAGCTTGACTTTGTGTTTGTTTAACTTGGGCTCTGTGGTTACTTGCTTGATATCCAGTGTCATAAATATGCATTTAATTGGATATATTTTGACTTTTTACATATTTGTTCAAGAGGCTGATAAAAGGCCACAATATATTCTCTGTCATAGTTTCTCATAGAGCCCACATTTCATTTAAATTATCGACTTTTTCCAACTGCTTTTTTATTTTAATTTTCTACTCTAGACTCATGCCATTATGTCAAATTGTCTGAGGAAATGAATTAAAGACAGTTTTAAGATATTCATTGGTTGTCTTTTTTTTTTTCTTAGCACATGTTATTCTCAAGGTAGACTGTTTTATTTCAGTAATAGACTAAGTTTTTTAACGTAGACATAGTTAATAAAGGATTAAAAACTATGTTTTTGAACCTAGAAAGTTTTAAGTCCTGCTCATGTACTTAGTAAGTGTGTGATGGGGTGACTTAACTAATTTTTCTGATTTGTAGTCTCCTCATCTATACAGTGAGGATGAAGAGCACTACCTTACTGGAATTCTAATCTTTAAACATATTCTTGCTCCTTTCTTAATAAGGGTAAAAGCTGTAGTAGCCACCATACACAGCTTTGAGCACTTTGTCAAGATTTATTATTCAGCAGTTATTAGTCAACTGTTAGCGAAAGTTAACTTCCTTTAAGTATTTGACTCACATGTAGTCAAAGATTGTGACTTTATTATAGATCTCGAAAGATGGAAGAAATTTTGTAACTACCTACAGGTAATAAGTAACCTGAAAAAATTGTCATCCTCCTAAGAACACTCAGGTTCACAATTGTTAAAGAACCGCCGTTTCCTCACTGGTTATGAATGCTATCACTGGCTAGCAGTCCCCAGCAATACCTGTGTGCGGTTCCCTAACAAGTGAATAAAATCTTCATTTTTGCTTGTTAAGGGTACTCCTGTAATAAAGAAGAACAATAACCAAAAAATAGGACAAGTGGGTTGGGAGTTCATGAAACCATAGGTTTTAGATTTACAGCTGAAGGGTACATTTTTTTCCTATCTGAAATAGTATGCATAATGCATTCATTCCCTTTAGGAATGAAACCATATTTTAAAGATGTTCTAAAGAGTTTAATTTCCAGCCACTTATGTAAAGAGCCAGTTTGGTTAGGGAAAATGATTTTTCATCTAGAAGTAGGTTGTATTTTTGTCTTAAGCATAAAACTAGTGTTTGTACTACGTCTAAAAACTAAACTGTGTTATTTGTGCGCAAAATGTATTTGACTCACTCACTATTTTTTCATGTAGATATGTCTTTGACATAGGATTTTACTTAGAGTTCTATATACCAGTTCATACTTTTTATGGAAGTAGAAAGTAAAATTAAAAGAATATAGTGAATTGTTGCAGGAGGGAAAAAAATTTAAAACGATTCCACTTCTAAAAATATCTGTGATTCTTCTTTGTAAACAGAATTACCTATCTAATTTATTTATTTATATATTTAGTGCATCATATCAGTTTGGGAAGAGTTTAGACATGTGCGTGTTTAAAGTATGGTTTCTCAAACCAGTTTTTTTTTTTTTTTTTTTAATCATCTTATTATGGCAATTAGGTTTGTAACAATGGGCTACTTCTTCAAGTAGATGTATAATCTAGAGAAAGAGACTGAAACATTGGCTACAAGTGCTGGATTACTTTACACATTAAGTAGGAAAAGATGAAAAATATTTTTGTTTTGAGAGGTTTTTGCATTAGGGCGTGTGCGCTTGCGGGGAGGTGGCAGTCCAGACACAGTGAGAGGAAAAGTGAGAAATCACCCCCCAGGGGGATGACTATGATGCAATCTGTTCTCCTTCATTCTCCTCCGGGGATCAGGAGCCCACATGCACATGTGCCCAGTGTGATTTTTCATACCACTGGGTCCAAGACTCGAACCCTGCTTAACCATGTGGGAGTCCAGCAGCATAACTGCTATGCAATCTGCATAGCGAAAAGAATTTAAAGAGTTAAACACTGCCCCTTTTATAAAGAAAATTCCAGATTATTCAACTTGGATTAATCATCTTTAAAAAAATTAAAACATATTTTTTTATTAGAAGAAACGTTCTCTTAAACATTTATTCATCAAACTAATAGAAAGATGCATAAACCATACGAATTGGATGTATGTTACAACATGAAATGATTGAATATTAACTTCTCATTATGCTCCATGTGGAGGGCCCAATTTCTCTCTTCCTTAGGAATACTGAGTTTCACTTTTGGCCACCGAAACCTGAAAAATAAAGCCAGACGTTTAAGGGCACAGTATTGTCTATACACATATGCTTTGGGTTTTTGGATACAGGAATTCCAACTGAAATTTGAACCTCATGCATTATTGGAGACTAGGGCTGAGAAGGAGACTTTGTGCTAGAGTAAAGAATTCCTTTAGGAATGGGACTTGGTTTATACTGTGATGAAATATCACATTCACAGTGCCCTCTCCTGAGATGCCCTCCCCTTAAATCTTTACAGACAATCATTGAAAATTTCACCTCTTGATCCATGAATTATCTTCTGACTTTAAGTCACTTCATCAGACTATACAGAAGGAAACACAATTTAAAGGTATCTGCCACATTAAAGATGTTTATTTCAGACATGAGCTAAATATACAATACAATATATGTTCTGGTGTTTATGTATAATCATTTTAGATACCTGTGTGGAATTTTCTCCTTTTGGTTGTATCTTCCTGTGCTATATCATAATTTCCTTTCTGATATTATATCTTCTTCGAATCTATCAATCTTTATGACAACAATGATGCTTGCCTATAAACCAGATGATAGTGGTGAGTTGAGTGGGAGTTAATATCCTAACATGGTCTGAACTCTGTGAACAAAGCACAGAATAAGCAATCGACATTAGCTGATAAAGAACCAGTTCATTTCTATACTTGGTCACAATTTGAATATTATGTGCTCAAGGGAATTATTAAAGGCCTTTAAAAGAGGCAAAGTTGATGGCTATGACCTTGTTACTCTGCTAGGATTGTTAGTCACTGTGTGAAAAATAATTAACTCCTGAAAAATTTAATGGCTAGAAATGTGTTCTGAATCCTACATCTAAGGATACACCATAGTGCTTATGTTCTTGGAACTCACTCGGTTACTTTATTCTAAAGTAACTGTTGAAAGAATCATTGGCCCAGTTACGGTGGCACATGCTGCTGGGACCGGTTTTCAGACTGGGATGAAGTTAAAAGGCTGGTGGTGGCCAACCATAGCCCCAACTGAGAGGCCAAAGCAGGAGGAAGACAACATGGCCAGTCACTGCCTTAAAAATCCATTGTTATTTTATCCATCAGTTTAATCTTTGTATATATCAGGTTAGGCACAAAGCAGATTTAAACATAAAGTTCCAGAAAAGGGTATAAATATTTGAGCTAAACTACTAGCTTCTTTTTAGATATAGCTTCAATCACTGGGAAATAGTGTATCTACAAAAGAAAGTATACTTAAGTATACTTATTTTTATTTTTATTTTTTTGGAAAGGTTTTTCTTGGTATAGAGCATTAGTGCTTGCCAGAAAAACAGAGAGGCAGAAAGTGAGAAATTACCCCCCAGGGGGGGATGGCCACACCGCAATCCCTTCTCCTCCATTCTCCTCTCGGGATCCTGGGCACGCACGCTCACGCCTGGCGTGAGTTTAAGCCACCGGGTCCAGGACTCTAACTTTTGAGCTAAACTACTAGCTTCTTTTTAGATATAGCTTCAATCACTGGGAAATAGTGTATCTACAAAAGAAAGTATACTTAAGTATACTTATTTTTATTTTTATTTTTTTGGAAAGGTTTTTCTTGGTATAGAGCATTAGTGCTTGCCAGAAAAACAGAGAGGCAGAAAGTGAGAAATTACCCCCCAGGGGGGGATGGCCACACCGCAATCCCTTCTCCTCCATTCTCCTCTCGGGATCCTGGGCACGCACGCTCACGCCTGGCGTGAGTTTAAGCCACCGGGTCCAGGACTCTAACTGTGGTCGACTACATGGGAGCCCAGGGACATATCCATTACTCCAACGGCTGGTCCCTGCAATGAACTATTATTTTAACAATTTCATTACACTCGCTATGGAAATAAAAATGTGCATGTTATTTTGTTATCTGGAAATTAGTTAGAATGATTACATTGCCAGATATTAAGCTCATGACAGTTTATGAAGTTTCCTTAGAAACTAAGAGCTGTGACTGCCACAGCACTTAGTACCAACGAGCTGGGTCTCGGGAAAGTTGATCTGAGCTTCAGTTCTCTCAAGGGCTTTTCATCAACACTACGTAAAATCCTGCCTGCAAATTCCTCAGTACAGTGCTAAGTACTGATACATGCTCATTACCACTGTTGTCATTATTTCAATGATTACAACTAGAGAGAAATGCAACAGAGCCCAGTTAATACAGCATTTGCTAATTGTCATGAATTTGGGATATAGCCAGCACCACCTTTCCAACAATTACTGTTTTGATTTACTTCTTTGGTCAGAGTGCTTTTGAAGGGTGAGACAAGGTGAACTGAGGAAAATATGCCTCTTGATGAAAGGAAAAAGAGGTTTGATAACATTATTTCATGCCCGCAAGGTTATTGGTATAGGCCAGAGGAAAATTTTCTGTTGAATTCGAGAAGAGAGTCACTGACTCTTTGGTAATACAGAATTAACATGCGGTGGATATCTCAATATAATGTATGTTAGCTGGACAGAGAATTCTGTATGTATATGTGCATGCATAAACAAATCATGTTACACATGTGTGTGTATGTGTATAAACATAGGTGGGGACAGTGCCCTGACCGTTATTGTAATAATATGCCACTGAAGTTGCTCATGTCTGTATACTTGAATAAGAATGTTAAGTGGTATAGAAAATGCTAATTTCATTTGGACACAATACTGCTAATTTTTCCTACTGTCTCTAACAATCAAATGTGTCCCAACCTTTTCTTTCCTCGAACTGATAGTAATATGAATGGAGGGGTTGAAATAAAAGAGAAATCTGAGGTTTTACAATATCTCTAATGTTTTTGATTGTTTGCCTTTCTTTTGAAATTCATGTGTAATTTCCACTGGTAATAGTGGGAATACCATGTACAGATGAAAAACAGTCACCGGTGTCTTGATGTGGATATATCTGCACACAGTGCAATCGACGTGTATGTCCAGTGCATCATTAGGATTAAATTGGAAGCCTCGTGGGTGAATAGCAGCATCTAAAACAGTCGGGATATATGATGATTTAACAATTCTGAATAGTCTGCAGAATTGTAAATCCTACTGTGACTAACAAATTGCCTGAGGCAGAGAGGTACTTCTATTCTTTGCTTTAACCTCCTAAACTAAATTTGCCAATGCTTCTAAGGCAAAGCAAATAATTTTTATGTAAAAATAGTCTTATGCTCAGGATTTTATTGTGATTCATCAATTTTAAATCTTTTATGTCTTACAGTAAATGAATTTGATATGCTAATCACCAGAGTAGTACCAGTGATTTTATGTGTATATATGTGAATATATAAACATGTACAACATGATGTAGATATAGATATACATACATAGCATGTGTATAATTCTTCATAAAGAAAATGCTTAAAGTGAAAAAGCAGAATACAGAACAAATAACTCCTAACTTGAAACCAGAAAACTTAATCATTTACTCTATCCTTTGTCATTTCTGTCTAACTTGGGATTAATACATTTAAAAAATTCGCTATGATTTCTGAAAAATAAAAATGTTTGAACGGCATTTTAAGAATACCTTTATTCCATATGAGTGTGTAGAAATCATATGACCACCTATTTCCATTATCTTGTCTGCAATACTCTGATTCAGCTGAAATATATTTCACCTCTTCTGCCAACAAACCATTAAGAAACAAAGTGACTAGTCATGGATGGCTTTCTCTGTTGAGGGAAGGTTGAATGGATGGATGAATGATTGGACATACGAATGCACGGGAAAACAAAAGAGAAAATATGCAGAATAGGGGGATTGCAGAGAGAGAGAGACCAACAAAAAATCAATTCTATTGATTCAAAAATTATTCAGGATTCACTGTATGTAGTTTCATTGCTATCTTTAAATACTATTTTTTCTGTTTAGGATTAAGAACCATAAATATGGCAAAATTAAATGAATAAAGAATTTGAACTTTGTGACTGAAAAAATATTAGTTATTTGGGGCCAGCAGGTGGCATAGTGGTTGAGGTGCTGGACTCCCACATTAACTGACCATGGTTCAAGTCCCAGACCTGGCAGTTTGAAACTCATGTTGGATGATTGTGCATGCATGCCTAAAATCCCATGAGGAGAATGGAAGTGAAGGGATTGTGGCAGGGTGAACCCCCTGGTGGGTGATTTCTCACTTTCTCTCTGGTGAGTGGACATGCCCTATAGCACACACACACACACCCCAAAAATAGCTATTTTTGACTTTATTTTCTACTCTAAATCTGACCAAACTATTTTTACATAGTTGTTTCATATGTAGCTTTAGAGATGATATGGTTTTAAGCATAAATTGGTTGTGTAAGGTTAATGTAGGTGTGTTGATTCTTGCTTTCAATTTTTAGAATCATTTACTTGATACATTATTCAGTACATTCGTTATATAAAATGATATGTATTTATGCATGGGTATGTCATTATGTATGTCCTGTAATAATTTTACTGATTCTCTGGACCAATTTCTTCCAAGATGTGTGAAAATCATTTTTACTGTTTTTAAGGAAAATTCTGAGCTAAATGAAGACATTGTCTTGTCTTCACTATCTTAGCAGCTGAACAGTATTTCTTCCATTTGCTTCTTACATGTATATGACAAAAAAAAGAGTTTAGATATTCAAACTAGAAAGAAAAGTATATGATTAAAACTTCATGAAATAACGTGGATATTCTGAAATTATGATAATGCCTTTGATGATAAATTCAAATGCAAGTACATTTGCAGTCTACTTTATTTCTATTTAAGGTTATTTGTCATTTACATTTTACTCTTACATCTGAATTTAGGCATGGTATTTAACAAGACTATGCTTAACAATATAAATAAATATTAATTCATATTTCTTAATTTCTAATATATTCAGTCTCTCTAACAGATACTCTAAGTATGTGCATAAAAATAATTTCTGTGTCCCAGGAAATTATGTTTTCCTAATGAGACAGGCACAAAGGCATGGTGGAACCAACATTATGAAGAAAGATATGAAGGAAAAATGCTTGGAAAATCTGGAGAGTCACTGAGGTGGTCAAGTCAGTGTTCTTATACATGTTTTATTTAGAGGCGTATTCACAAATAGGAATTTCTGTGAAATGATTTGCTGATGTAACATGTTGACATATTTTAAACAGAAAACATATATGCACACTCCTAGTCTATTTATCATTATTTGCAGAAGGAATTGGCATTATAAAGAAAATTCAGTAAGTAAATACAGCGTACCTATCCTGGGAAATCTTTCCATATCTGTTCTAAAACATAATTCCTGTTAAAAACAGAAGTACTGTTGTTTGTCAGTTACCTGTCATTTTATGAATTTAAGTAGTCCAATTCTTTATTCATTTCCAGTGAGTGTAACTGCATTAATACTTTTACACATGGTACCGCACAATAATTAAATTTAAGCCATCAGGAAGGTTTTAATGTGACTAAAAACTACAGTTATTTTCACAATTACATTTGATAGACCTTTGCTAAATTTGGTATTTGTTCATATAGTTTTCAGTTTGCCTGTTAGTTATATGAAGTTTCATTCAGCAGTATCGCAGACAGTACAAACTCCTTCAGCTAATATTCTTAAGATATAAGACAAGAAGAGGCTCAGCTGTGGGACACTCGCCGTATGTGACACTTTGTGAGGCTGAGCCACCTGAGAAGGTTCTGAGTTCTCATCCTGAGACTTCCCTTGAACATGCTGGACACATGTGCACCTAAGATTCTCGGATCACTGAAACTGGTGCATGAGTCACAGGTAAAACCCTGTTAGAGGTGCTGTCCCTCTGTCTCTTCCCCTCATGTGAGAAATAAATAAAATAAACTTTTAAAAAATAGAAAACATATACACATGATATAGTTTAATTTTAATATTTAGGGCCAGCTCTGTGGCCTGGTGGTCAAGGCAGTCATATCTCATATGACTGACTGCATGGTTTGAGTCCTGGTCCCAGTGGCTTGAGAAATAACTCTGGGATGGGTGTGCACATGCCCAAGGAGAGAGAGATGGAGAAGAGAAAGGAGGGAGAGATGGAGGAGAAAGGATTGCCTTGTCCATTCCCCATGGGGAACACTTTCTTCTCTCCCTCTCTCTCTCTGCTTCTCTCTGGTGAGTGCACATGCCCTCTTACATGTGTGCACACACACACAGTCTCTCTCTCTCTCTCTCTCTCTCTCTTATATATTTTTTTTTTTTTTTTTTTTAAGAGAGATTTTTGCTGTAGGGCACATGGACTAACCGGAGAGACAGAGAGAAAAAGTAAGCTATCACCACCCAGGGAGGATGGACATGCCACAATTTCTTTTCCTCCATTCTCCTCTCTGGATTTTGGGCATACGTGCACATGCACCCAGTGTGAGTTTTAAGCCTCTGGGACTGGGACTCAAACTGAGGTTGACTATGTGGGAGTCCAGCAGCATAAACATTACACTATCTGCTTCCCCCCCACACACACACAGTCACTATCTTTGTTTAAAGTTTAGATAAAGCCTCTCCCCTCTCCCATGGAAGGAGCAGAATACTAGCCTGTAGTAATGGGAATGACAAATTATAAACTGGTGTACTAGGAAGATTTAGGAAGAGCTCATTTTGTGCTTGATTGCTTTGATTCTTTCTCTAGTTTGGTCAGTGGAAAGTGTACATCATGTGTGGATCATATACTTGTGTGTGTTGTAAGTAGCAAAAGAATTATTTCATCCTGACATCAGATCTAGTCGGCTTTTCACCTCAAGGTTATAAAATAAAACTGGCCATAAAAACATACTAATAAAAATACTTGGGAGGAACTAGATGCTGTGTCATCATGTTAGCTGTGTAGTCTGAACGTTGAACTGGAGACACTGTATACTGTAGTTCCAAAAGTAAATTAGGATGGTTGGTATTGGATTAGATGGGAAATGTGTGTATTAATACAAAGGGGGAGGAGATGTCACAGCTATGACTATTGGAAGGTGGAAGAAATAGTGTAAGAAAGGACCTTCTTTCCCAATGTTCTCCATGTGGAACTCAGTGGTTGCTGTCAGAATCCTGTTTAATACAAAATCGTGCCTGCAGTCTTTGGTACAAAGCCAACCCTAAGATGAGATTTTATAGCTGAAGAAAAAAGTAAATAAATGACTGGGATTTGTAGTGTTGGCCAAGATTTCCTGTTCTTCGGTTATGCTGTTTGCAGTAAGATGAAATGTTGCCTCTCTGTCGTTTCTTGCTGTTTGCAGAAAGATGAACTACTTCTTTTGTGCACTTCCTTTCAGTACATCTTAATTCAGCACGGAATTGACTAATTTGCTATCATTTCTGGAGGTTTCTGCCATTTGTTAGCCAGGTATAAGATTTAAGCCAGTATTAAGTGTTCTGTCAGATAATAGTAAAATGCTTCCATTAAGAATGTATTACTAATACTCAGTGGAAGTCAATAACATCACCAATCAAGGTTGATTAGAAACTCTTCTTTTAAAAGGCCCATGTAGAATCCATGTTTCATGTTGATGTTTCACACGCTGAAACATCACGATATAAACACATATCGCTTTTGTGTGAATAGACATTTAGCTTATCTTTTTAAAAAGGAATTGGTTGTTTCAGCTCCGGTTATAGGAAGTGTATATCTTCCTAAGAAACAGCTAAGGAAATTCGTATATTCAAATCTGATAGTATTACATTTCAGTGTAGTGATTAATCGAGATTTGCATAAGAATGATCACATTAAAATGGGTCTTTATGAAACTGGCTTAAATTAGTGAGCTAAATCTAACATTTATTGTCTTAATATTTTTACAGAAGCTTACTTGCAAAAGTAAAATTTAACATGTTTAAGAAATGATAAGCAAAAATTGAACTCTATTATATACATTTGATTGTAGCAAAAATATCTTGCCAATATAATATTTCATAACTAGAGTATTTGATTTATATGTCAGTTAAAACAAATCTTAGGGTGGTTCAGAGATCTGGGTCACCCTTGGCATGTGCACGTGTGCCTTGAATCCCAACGATGTGATGAAATGGAGCAAAAGAGATGACAGGATTACCAGTTGGGCTGTGCGTTCCTTTCCCCTCTATCTCTGTTCTTTGATGAGTGCACATACTTCATGGTAATTAAAATAACCTTCACTCTTTTCTCTCATATTCTCAGCTCTGGCAGACATTCAAATATGTAGGAAACAGAAAGCAAGGGTTTGAGGAAGGAAGGTTTGAGGAAGCTGGTCAAAGTACTAATATGAGGGGTTTCAAAAAGTTCAGGAGGCATTGTGGTCAAGGCATCCAGATCCCACATGTCTGACTGCTTGGTTTGAGACCCAGACTCGGTAGTTTGAGAAACATGTTGGCACACATGAATGTGTGCCCAAAATTCTAAAAGGAGGGAGAAGGAGAGGAGAAAGGCTTGCTGCCTGACCATTCCTACGGGGGTAGGGGGGTGCTTTTCTCACGTTTGCTCTCTGTCTCCAGTGAGTTCTTATGCCCTCTGGAAAAAATTTTTAAAAAATGTTCATGGAAATCACATATTATGAAAAAAATCAAGCATGGATTTCAAATATGTTTATACTAAAATAAACTCATTATTTAATTCAATTTTCCATAAACGTTTTCAGGTCCCCTTGTATAATCCACGCAAATATAAAATAACAATGATAGGAAAAAGCCAAGTTCACACAGGAAGACTCACAGATATACCTTCCCTAGCAAAAAATGATTCCTCTCTTTAGTTGTAAGGCTCTCTTAGGATAGAGAGGTTCACAGCCACTTGCCACACTTGTCGGGACCTGACATGCCTTTAGTCTTGCTTCATCATGTATGACTCTAATGACAACATGTTTAATATCCTGACCTGTCTTTCACTGTAAGGCTTAGAACTTCATTTACAGATGTACAGAATCAACAACTCATAGATGTAAAGTTTGCTTCTCTATATACTCATATGTTATGTGTGAAAACTCTATAAATACATATATATGATTTAATTATATATAATTATATATATTTAATTATATAAATATTTTTGTATATGTACATAATCTGTTCATATATTTGTTCACATAATGCCTATATTATACTTATATATATATATAAATATATTTTTGTATATATGTACAATTTTATTTTTATTATCACATAGAAATGAATATAATAGTCAAGAAAATATGTTCTTTTTATATATACACAATTTTATTATAACATAGAAATGAATAGAATAGTCATTATATAAATATATAAATAAATGTATATATTTCTGGATAGTTATATGAAGTCATTCCTTTATCATGTTATTTACCCTGAGATATAAGTGTATTTTTCCATGAGGGATTCTATTGAGATCATACACAGAAAGACTAAAGTACAGTGGCCTAAATGTTAATAATTAAAAGGTAAACAATTTAAAATGTGTGCCTGTTCAGAACTGGAAATCAGAATAATACAAATAAACTATGCTTGGCCAGATTGGAAAACGCATCCCCCAGATTTGTAATAAAACCAAGATCCCCATACAGTATATTCATTTCTCATAGTCACTGTCCTGGAAGGCAATCCCATTTCCGTTCAGAGAAAGGATGTTGGAGATGAGGAGGCCAGGAGTCTGGTCCTTTTTGTGAGACTTTAGGCATATTTCATGCATTGAATCTTAGTTTTCAAAACTGTATGTACATCTAGTTGTGTACACATCATGGGATTAATTTAAGGATTACATACAATATTATACTATGATGTGTTAAACACCCTTTGAAATGCAGCATTCATTTATTTATTTTGATTGTATGTATTTCACTTATACAACTGGACGTTTTTATATTTGTATGCGCAGTGAAATGATGACCACGGTCCGGCAGATTAACATGTTCATCACTTTTCACAGTTACCTTTTTGGGCATGTGTGTAAGAGCACTGGAAACTTACTGCCTCAGCTTTTTATTCAGTATCCGATATCCTATTAGTACCTAGAGTCCTCATGCAGGATATTAAATCCCATGGACTTATTCATCTTGCATAACTGCAAATTCGTACCTCTAAACCTTCATCTTCCTGTTTCCTCCCTCTCCCTGCCTCTGGAAACCTCTGTTGTACCCTCTGCTTCTGTAAGTTGACTTTTTGGATCTCACATGTAAGTGAGAGCAAACAGCATTTTTTCTTTCTGAACGTGGCTCGTTTTATTTATCATAAGGTCCTCTAGATTCATCCATGCTGTGAATTACAGTATTTTATAAAGGAAGAAAATGCATCTATTGAGAACTTACATTTAATTACCACAAATGACTTACAGTTTGCCTGGGTAATACCATTTAATCACACAGTAATCCTTCAGATAGTTATAGTTGGGTTTTACATATGACGAATATGAAATTTATAATTTAAATGCCTTCCATCTATGAAGGGATTTCAAGAAGTTCATGGAAAATGGAATGAAAGTCCAAGTTTATTGGATACAAAATAATTGGTAGTAGTTGCACAATTTTTATGTAATACACATTTTCCATGAGCTTTTTGAAAACTTCATATACAAGTGGCAGAGTGGGTTGGAAATTCAGTGGTTTTATTTCGATTTGGTATATTTAACCTATCCTGTTCTGTCAACTGCTTCATAAGGGCCAGTGCACTTTTCATCATTGTTATTACACATGGATGAAATATGACTATTACTGAGTATACTACTCTGAAATCGATGAGACCTCTGTTTATAAAAAAAGAGAAAAGGAAAAGTAATATAAAGATCCTAAGACAGGCTCGATTCCCATAGACTCTGCAAACAGGCCTTCTGAAAGTTTCTTGATTTTATTTCCTATTATTTAGGGGAAAAAGTGATTTAATCTATGAATTCGTAACGATCTCCGGGGTAAGACATGCAATGTATTAGTCTCTTTGTCCTATGAAGGCTTTTTGGGTCCATTGTATTATCTTCCCCATCCTTTCTCTGCACTAAGACTTTGATGTAGTAGTCATCATTTGCTTCTGGAAAGAGTAACTAGGTCCCTGCTCAGTTGTCACTTTGCTTCCGGTACAGTGTGTTTCAGTAATAAATAAAATGCATGCTTTAAGTAAAAGTGCACGTTTTTCAAATGCATAGTATTAGAGGGCATGGCAGAATATGTTATTGTTTAACAGCGACACTCACTTCTTTCTAGGAGCAATTTTTGATGAATCTGCCAAAAAGGATGATGAGGTATTTCGCACGGCAGTTGGAGACCTCAACCAGAATGAAGAGATCTTACAGACTGAGAAAATTACGTTTTCCGTGACGTTTGTTGATGGCAACAACCCTTTTCAAGCAGTTCAAGAAGGTAAGGTCTGCTGGCGGTCCAATATTTATTCATTGATTTTGTTCTTTTGTTTGTTTTTGGTTCAATTCAAATGGCAACGAAATTAGATCTGTGAAAAGCCATTGAAAAAGGGCGTCACTTCTGTATTATTGCTTCTACTTGGTCTTGGCTTTCTTCAAGAGTGTTGTTTTGTAGTTCTTAATCCTGCATCCTCTTTGTGATAAGCCAGAATGTGCAAAGTTGTTTTAACTGAAATATAATTTGAAAATGAACGTAAATATTTTTAAAAGGCTTGCGGCATTTTTGTGAGTTCAGTGTAAAGGACGCGTTCTTTAAAAATACGACTTTCTATGTGAACTTGTGCCTTGGACTTCTCAGAGATAACAGCCACCTTGAGTGTTGTTACAACTTGTGATGACATTTCAGGTGTACTCATGACAAATGTTTTGCTACAAGGAAAACCTTTAGACACTACATACAAATCAAAGGTTTTGTACTGGGATCCTAGCATACTGACATAAGCTATAAATTTTTTTCTCTTTACAAGGCACCAAATATTAAAGCCCTTTCCTCTGTTCCCGTTGTATACTAGAGTGAATTAAATTTGTTCATTGGTACAAAGCGATATATATACAGAAGATTTTTTTATTATACTGGAATGATTATTTCTATTTATGAAGATTTTGACTAAAAGATCCTAGAGTAATGGAATTCTCTGTTTGGTGGTATTAGCCTCTTGAAATATTTAGCCTCTTGCTTGATTGAAGATTCATTGTTCATGAAACCATTTGTTGCTAATTGCTATGATCTAAAATATTTGTCCTACTCCTATTCCCCAAAATTCATATATTGAAACTTCATTTCCATTGTGATGGAATTAAGAACTGAGGCTTTTGGAATATGGTTTAGTTTTGAAGCCTCAGCCCTTATGAAAGTGATTAGTATCCTTATAAGATATGCCCAAGGGAGCTTGTTCACTTCTTCTGCCAATAGAAGATGCAACAAGAGACACCAGGTATGATGCAGAAATCTAGCTCTCACCAGACACGGAATCTGCTGGTGCCAGGATCTTGGACGTCCCAGCCTCCAGAACTGCGAGCAGTAAAGTTCTGTTGTTTATAAATTACCCAGCCTAAGGTGAGTAGCCAATCGGAGGCACTTTGTTATAGCAGCCCAAATGTACTAAGACACTAATTTATTTTTTATTTTCTTATGATAACATATTTAGATGAATGATAACCAATACAGAATTAGTTCAAGAAGCATTTGCTTCATTAAACATTTAAATGGGATTTGGCAGAAGAAAAGGTGGACACCCTGTTAGGTGGAATAAAATTGGCAGAAAATTTTCTTAAAGATAGGTATTGAATTGGTAAGGTTTGTGAATGTGTCTGGAAAAGCTGTTGTTGTTGTTTGTTTGTTTGTTTTTATCTACTTTGGCAGTTGTTTGATATACAGGTGACCTTCATTGGACTGTATTTTTGACCAGTAATACAGGATACTGTTGCAACTTATTTATGTTTACTTAAGTCAGAAATAGAACAGGCTGGTGGTCTAAAAAGGTTTTCCTTCTTCTTAATTGATGAACTGAAAAAATATTTTTATAGAATGATGAGACCATTTAAAATATGAGCTGTTTTGAGAAAGAATAGGATAATGTTTACAGTAATTTGATGGGATTTTTTTATTTTTCCTAAGTAAACGTGAGTGCAAAAAGTTGAATCGAAATAAACATACAGTCATTTATATTTTAAAAATAATTATCCTGGGAACTGGGGCATTAAATGATGAATATGTTGGCATATTTTTTCTGTGCAATCATTTAGAAAGTGTCTAAATGTTATAATTCATGAAGGAATATGAAAAATAATAAAATAAAATTGGATGAAGATACCTAATAAATATATATAGTGTGTATACCTACAGATAACACTAGAAAGCACATATTTCTCATTTTAAATAAAATCTATATGATTTTTCTTTCTCGTGTTTTAGTTTTAATGACCAGAATAAGAGTATAAAAACAAAACAAAGAAATTAAGATAACATATTGGGATAGTCAAAATAAATAGATCCCTCACCATTTTTTCAAGATTATATTGGGTCTTCAGGAAAGTCATGATGTAGTTTTCTAGGTTTTTCTTGCAAAAATGTATCATTACTTTTCCAACGACCCAATAATTCACAAAGTGAAGACAATTTTGAGGTACTACAATTTATATATGCACACATACATATGTATATATAATTATGTGTGCGTGTGTGTGCGTATACCTGCACACATTTGTGTAACCATTATGCTGCCAGCTAAATTCTAGAAACAGAGATATCTCTCAAAAGAACTATAGTGAATTGAAAAAAAATCGTGGCACTGAAAGAAAATTGAAAGAGTAAATTAGCTTCCCAGATAGAGACCACTAGATATTTGTCAAGAAAGAGGAAAGAGCTTGACAGTTTGCCTGATGGTCTCTAACACCAACAGGATGTTCTGGATCAGTTATCTTGACGATCTGCTCTGATTAATGAAGCTGAAATAAGTTCCAGAATGCTCTGGAGATCGTTTGTTTCCCCATTCAATATCAAGAAGGAGTTTGGTTAATTTTTAAGTAAAACTTTTTCTTTCTTGAGCTAACACTGGTTTGAAAAAAAAATGAGGGAAAACATTCACGTGAAAGCCAACAAGAAATAATTAGGAAGTATTATTTTCTTAAATGTTTTGAGGAAAATCTCAACTAGGCTACCAAAAAATGATCAGCTTTTCTATAATCACACCTTTAGTGCAGTACTACTCAACTCTGTAATGGATAAAGTCATAATTCACATTATTTTTGGTTTTGTTTCATTTTTGCTTCTTACATTCTATGAAGGAACAAAAGATTCAGTGATATCAATTACGAGTGATGGTTTACACATTAGCCCTCCTAAAGAACTTAAGGAAAATTCTTGATGGTTTTGTTCCTTTATTTGAATTTGAAAGTCTGTTCCTTGAGCAAATAGCATCATCAGGTGTATAGATATTTGGTGATGATAATGAATAAAAATAGAGATAAAAGGATGCATAATTTAAATATAAAATCTGAAGTCTTCAATTTGTTTTACTCTTAACATTTTTTCAGTCAAACACATTTAGAGGTGATTTATTTTTTTAGAAATGTAAAGTTCTGTTCAATTTGTCATTTTAATGTTAATACTTAAGAGAGAGGGATTTGATAATAAACAGCCTATTTAGCCAATAAGTAGTAATAGAGAGTATTGATACTATTAAAATTCTCCTTTATGTCTCTGGTTATAGTACATTTTTAATAGAAATTAATAATTATTAATGTGAGCTTGTAGAAAACAGTATCTCAGCATTAACATTCCATTTTCTGTCCATCAATGGTTAGATTTGATCATTTTTCTCATTATCTTGTAACATTAATCTCAGACCGTCAAATAAATGAATACTAGAAAAAACATTCCGTGTTTTCAGGAATTTAGAAACATTCTATCTCTTTCAGATAATGTTTGTTTCTTTCTTATAAATGTCTTTGTTTAATAACCATTGTGTACCATTTGTCTGCAGAGTTGTGGGATGTTAGCCAAGAGCAAAAACTTTTCATACCTTAAATTAAGAGGGATTTTTGTGGGGCAAATTTTTCTTTTTGGTGAACTCTTTTGATAGCTGTGATGTAGATTTCTCTCTTAAGAACATGTATAACAGAGAAAAAAAATCATATGGGTTATTTTTAAAAACCTAGAGAATTATTGGAGTGGAAAATTATATAAATGTAGTAGAATGTTTTTACTGTATAGCGGCAGTAAGCGAGACTCAGAAAGGTTAAGTAATTCTTCTGAGTTCTCCGAAGGTCACAAGGCAAGTGTAAAGGGAAGACGTTCAGAATATGGGTTCAATATTTTCCTTTCTATATCTGCTAACTCCATGTGTATATATGTATAATATATACACATACACATACACAATAAATTCTAGGGATTCAGTAATTACTGTGACAAAAGAGTAAAGTTTTGTATGTTTTGATACATTTTGTTTACGTTCATGGCATGGAATAGTAGGAAAATTTCAATCCAGGTAATAAATAGCAGTTACATTACATAAATCACTCTTCTTTGTCAGCCTTGGTTTTCCTCATCTATGTTTAAAAAAAAAAAAAGAAAAGAAAAGAAATCAGACCATATAATAAACAATGTATTTTAAAGTTATTTTACCTCTGTGGTTTCAGGGGTCTTTAGAATACATTCTAGATTTAGACCCTTATAGGATGATCATTATTTAGTTTATCTTTAGAGGATGGATCGCATTGCTCATATTGTCTCCTACAGTTTTTTTTTTTTTTTTGACTGTCTTTAAAATAAATTAAAATGATATATGGTACCTATCTTTTGTTCTGCTATCTCATCCCACTGTTTACTACAATTTAAAGAATTCATTACAGTCATCAGAATCCAGAAAGTTTCTTTTGCTGGTTTAATCGACCTGGACCAAAGTAGCTGTGGCAAGATTTCTTTTCTTTTCTTTTTTTTTTCCTGGGAAGGGGGAGGTTTTTTGTTATAGGGCATGTGCGCTTGCCAGAAAGACAGAGACAGAGAGACAAAAAGTGAGAAATCACCCCTATGGAGGATGGCCACGCTGCAATCCCTTCTCCTCCATCCTCTCAGGATCTTGGGCATGCACACACACGTGCCTGGAGTGAATTTAAGCCACTTGGTCTAGGACTCGAACCACAGCTGACTGCATGGGAGTTCAGCGACATAGCCATTACGCCAACTACTGATCCCATCTTTTTTTCACTTCTTTCTTACATGATTTTCTCCATGGCATCTATATACTCTATGTAACACAGATGCACTCCCTCTATATAACATAGATTACGGATGTCTAGTGTGACGGTTATCGCTGTCTCTACTGTAAATAGTAGCAGTTGTATATATTGCTAGCTTTTGGTTGAGATAATACACTAAGGGTCATGAAGGTGAGATGTCCAAGAAAAGAGTCAGAAAGAGAAAGGATCGTGGATGTATAACATTGGAAAGTGAATGCAGGAATACGAACCCATGTCTAAGTTTTGCATGCATCAAATGCTTTATGGATGATGTAAAACATCATTCATTGATAATTAATTGTAAGATTCACCTAAAATATTTTTGGAATAATTGTTCTTACAGAAAAATACATAAGAATGAAATGCATAGGAAGTATAATGGCAGAATTATACTTCAAAATCAGAAATGATTCTATTTGAAAGAAAAAGTAATAACAAACCTAATTGTTGTTTTTTCCTACTCTATCACAAACCATGATGAACAATATAGTAATAATTGATGCCCGGTGCATAAAAAATATTGAGTGTTTTTAAAATAAGAAAATATGGAAGCCAGCAAATGGCATGGTTGTTGAGGAACTGGACTCCCTCATGGCTGACTGTGATTCAAGTCCCAGACATGGTGGCTTGCTTTCTTGCTTACCCTCTCTGTCGAGCATATATGTCCGATAGCACATTAAAAAATAATAATAATGGTAAATAAAATTTGTTTTAATATGAAAATTTGAATTACTATATTAAAATATAATTCAGAGAGGCAACTCGAGTTCCTTACTGAAAAGTTCATCAATGATATTCATTATAGCTAAACTATTGTACTGTTGGAGATATGAACATAAAATAAGTACTTTTAAATAAAAAAAGTACGTCATGGTTGAAACTGGTCATCCTCTAAGTTTTAGTCTGGTCCATCTTAAAGTTATTCCTTTGTATATCTTAACAAGAATATGAATTGCTCCTAGGCCGCCTTGTAAAAAGGAGACATTTCTCTTTAATGTAGTGATAAGTTCTGTTTGCTTCATATATCTTTCAAAATAAAATTATTATATGTATATGAAGTCTGCCTCATATGCAGTGAAACTGCTTTTACTTTTCATTTCTGATATCATTCACATTTTTATAGTACTATCTAAAATAAGTACTATTTTGTGTGTGTAAATGGGTTGGCAGGATGGCAGTATAGCAGAACCAGAAATAGTGTAAAGAAACCTAACTAGGAAAAGGCATTCCTCAAAAACGTGGCACCATACTTCATGAATTTTTCTTGTGCCACTGGCTAAATCTGAATAGTGTGATTCAGAAAGAATGTACATGTAAAGACCGATTTATGGGGCCAGTAGGTGGTATGGTGGTTAAGGTATTGGACTCCCTGTGAATGACTGCATGGTTTAAATCCTGGACCTGGTGGTTTGAAAAACATGCCAGGCACATGTGTGTGTGTGTGTGTGTGTGTGTGTGTGTGGATGCGCACTAGTGCGTGTCCGTGTCCCAAATCCTGAGAAGATAATGGAGGAGAAGTAAAGTGCCATGGTCATCTACCCTGGGGGTAAGTTCTCAATTTCCCTCTTTCTCTCTGTCTCTCTCTGGCAAGGACATCACTCTAGGGCAAAAGAAAAATAATCATTTATGTTGCCATGGTATTTGGTATTTTTTCTAGCATTTATAGTTTATATTCTTCTGTGCTTTAAAAAGACATTTTTGATGGTGATAAAATCTGTTAATTCCTAAATGCTTAGATTGAGTTCCAAGTATACGACTACAGAGCATGAGCCTCATCAGCCTGTTTTCCTGGTCCAGTTTTGGTAATTCCACTTCTGGCTTATGTTCTCAATCACCAAAATGTAAATTAAACTTAAGAATCAGTGCCTCCTCATTACTGGCACAAAGAGATGTGGTATTATCTGTTGAAGATATTTCGTAGTTTTATCAACAGTACTAGGGAGAAATGTTCACCTGTTGAAATATCCATTTTGTAAGACAAATAATAATGTGATTGAATGTATGGAAGAAAATGAAATGAAAAAAAATTAAAGAAAAAAATAAAAGGAAAACAATCAAATTATATAAACGTATAATTAAATGTATTTTATTAAATCTGATGGTATATATATATATATATATCAGTGCCTCCAAGGGCTAAGAAACAACTTTAGAAAATCATTTAGGTATAATTTTACTCATGCATTTGTTCATATATTCATTTTTCGTCCTTCCTTCCCACATCAAAACCACAGTAGAGCTTTGAATCCCAGTGTGTAGCCCCAGTGGTGCTTGGTGTAACTGTTGCCCGTCTATAGGTGTGAAGTGGTTAAAGGAAGAAATCATAGAGTTATCCGGCCATTTCCAAACATGCCCACATTAGGCGGGACACTGAATGTCCAGCAATGGGACCACCCGTTTTCATCCATGAGTCTGGAATGTTTAGCTTGGTCCTGTATTACTTCTCCCTGACTGCACATTCAAAGGACTGTCTCATAAAGTCAGAAATCAGAAAATGCCTAACACATGGTCTTTAGTACCTGGTGACATAGTATTAAAGTATAAAGAATTCTATATTTGTTTGACAACACCAACGCGTGCCTTAAAACATCTCATAGGCACACTTTGAACTGAAAAATAACCCATTAAGAGAAATTAATATATATTTAGGATCTGATTTTGAGAGTTCTCATTCTGTCTATCCAAATACTGACTGCTTGCTTCTGTTCCAAGCCTGGGCCAGCTATTATGGGAGATAACAAAATAAATAAACACAGTGAATAACTGCAGCAAGCATAAAAATGTACTTGAGGAAGGATATGGGTTTTTAAAGCATAAAAAGACATTATGCCATCACCTTTTGTGTATAACTAGATTTTTAATTGGGTTAATAATAGAACGGAACGAGAAGCCCTAGCTTTCTAAATTTTTTTTTCAGGAAAAGGAGATAATTTACTTCTTAAAGATATTTTTATTTTACTTGTATTAAACTACTAATGAAGTTACAAATGACATAGTTTAATCTTTGTTTTTCTGTGATTTATTGTACTCCTGTATTTGTAAACCTTTGCCTCATCTCATTGAATACCACCACACTCTTTTTTTTTTTGGAGAGGTTTTTGCTATAGGGCGCGTGCGCTCGCCAGACAGACAGAGAGAGACAGAAAGCGAGAAATCACCCCCCAGCGGGGATGGCCACGCCGCAATCCCTTCTCCTCCATTCTCCTCTCGGGATCTTGGGCATGCACGCACACGCGCCCGGCGTGAGTTTTAAGCCACCAGGTTCGGGACGCGAACCGCAGTTGACTACGTGGGAGTCCAGTAACATAGCCATTACGCTAACTGCTGGTTCCCGAATACCACACTCTTAAAGTAACAAGTCTCTAGTACTGTGAATAGTTGAAATTCAGATGTTTATAGACCTCTATGTCATAATTTTATAGCCTTTCGGCTTCGAGGCCTTTTACTTCACTATCTACCATTGAGTACTGTTGTGTAAGTTACCTCATAAAAATATATTTTAGCAATACATATGCTTTTCTGGGTTTTGTTTTATTTAGAAGAGTCTTTAGCAGCTTTCTGTGAAAGCTACTTTTAGAGGAAGTAAAGATTGGTTCTTTCATGACTGAACCTTTCCTTCTTTCTAACTCCTTTTCTTGTCAGAGTGTACCACTTTCTTCTGTTTTCTTTTCTTTTTTTCTGCCTCATTAGATATAGGAGATGATCGTGGTATTATAATTCAGTTTTTAATTGGTCTTTTATGATACCAACTTGGTAGAAGAATCACGTACATGTCATAAAATAACGGAATATATGGTTTCTTAGATTAAAAACCACACTTAAGCATTGTGCTCATAATGAGAGTCCATTGTGTAGTCATAAAAGAGTTTGATGTTGATAAACCAAAAATGATTTTACTACATTCAGAATTTTCACTTTTATCCATTTTATTGCTACCCAAGTTTCAGTGATCCTGTTTTACTTGCTGAATTTGAGAACATGAACAACCTGAATTTTTAATATCGAACACCTGGTTAGGCACATCCTTGGCAAGGCTGGCTGTTTCGTTTATGGGAATCACAATATGCATAGTCTTTTGGTACTTATGCAACATTTTTTCTTGGGTTATTTTGTAATTTTCCAAAGAATCATCATTTAAATATGCTCTGTTAATGGGGACATACAAGATTCCAGCATGTGTATAGGAAACTACATATTCTGGGGAAAAGAAAAAAAAAAAAAAAGAAAAGAAAAGAAAAAAAAGGATGAATCAGGTTCCTGTAAGCATTCTGCCTTGAGCTAATTACTCTGCGCGTGCTATGCTCTGCAAGGGCTGCCCTTTGGCTTTTTTTTTTTTCCCTCTTTTAAATTTTAGTGATGTTCTTTCCTATAGTCTCTTCCCCTTATTTATGTATTTTATGTCCTTTATGCATTTTGTCATGAACTATCCCAGTCACTGTCACTCAGACACTTCCCTGTATCTACCGTCACTGTCTATTTGACATGCTTTGAGTACTTTGGTCTCCACCATAGAGTGTCGCCATTCAGTGTGTGTCAAGTGGGGACATATGGTATTTGTATTTCATAAGAGGAATGCAAATGTAATCCCAATGAATCTTATTGAGGTTATTTCACGTAGCACTATATTTTCTAGGTTTTTCCGCTCTGTGTCAAATGATAGGATTTAATCATTTCTTTGGGGTTGAGTAGCATTCCATTGGGTATGTGTACCATATTTTCCCGACCTATTCCTTGGTAGTGGGACACTTAGGTTGACTCTATGAATCAGCAACTGTGAATACTGCAATAACCCTGGATGTGCACATGTCTCTTTAACTGAGTGATTTCCTGTCTTTTGGGTATATTCCCAATGGTGGACTGACTAGGTCATATGGTAATTCTATATATATATATATTTTTAAATTTTTGAGAAACTTCCATACTGTTTAATACAGTGGCTATACTAGTTTACATTCCCAAAAGCAGTGCACAAGTATTCTCTTTTCTCTACAATCTCATTAGCATTTCTTATCCTTTTTTTCTTTTGTTCTTTCTTTCCTTTTTTTTTTTTGTTTTTGTTTTTTCCTACCGTATTCATTTTGGACTGGGACTGAGTAATATTTCAGTGTGGTTTTAAATTGCATTCCTTTTATGATAAGAGAAGTTAACACTTTTTGACATGCCCAACCCTTCCTGTGTCTATCTTAGAGAGTTTCTGTTCAAGCTGATTGCCCATTTTGATTAGATTATTTGTTTTTCATTTTTTTCAGGTGAGCTGTTTGAGTTCCTTATGTATTCTGGTTGTCAGTCCTTTGTCTGAAATATTTTCTCCAATTCTGTATGTTGTCTATCTATTGTTTCCTTTGTTGTGCAGAAGCTTTTTAGCTTTATGTTATCTCACTTATCTCTATTTTATTTTATCTTTGCTTTAGGAGTCTTATTCAAGAAATCTTTGCCTACTCCAATATCTTTGTCTTTCTAATGTTATTCTCCAGTAATTTTATGATTTGGGGCATCATGTTGAAGTCTTTAATCCATTTTGAGTTAACTTTTGTAAATAGTCAGAGATGAGGGTCTAGTTTAATTCTTTTTTTTTTTTTTTTTTTTTTTTTTTATGGGTGGCTATAGAGTTTTCCCAGCACCAGTTGTTGAAAAGGCTATCTTTTTTATATTTTTCCTTTTTAAATTGGATTGTCTTATGCCCTTTGTCAAAAATTGGTTGATTGTGTTGTTGGATCTATTTTTGGTTTCTCTGTTCTGTTCAATTGGTCTTGCTCCTTGTTTTTGTGCCAATACCATGCTGTTTTAATTGCTATGGTTTTGTCATATATTTTAAAGTCAGGTACTGAGATGCCTCCAACTTTGCTTTTTGTACATGATTTCTTTGGTGAAACCAGATCTTTTGTGATATCAGACAAATTTTGTAAATGTGTTTTCTATTTATCTGAAGAATGTTGCTGCAACTTAAATATGAATCACATGGAATTTGTGGACCAGCACGAATTTGGGTAATAACAGCTTAACTATGTTGATTCTTCCTATATATGCCCTGTTATTTTACATAGTTAATGTAACCTCTATTCTGTATCATGTGTTAGGTCTGATTTGCATATATATTTCTTCCTTTCACCCTCTCTTTTAAGTGCTCTTTTTAAACTCCTATTCAGCTTCCATTTAATTCTTGACTCTCTGTGTTTTACTATGAAAGCTCAGGATGTCCAAATTTAATATAGAATTGAAGCCTTAAATTTGATGCCATTCACCTTGCTTGAAAAACTTAGAAATTAAGTTCATGGCCCATGGACTTAGATACCTGCCTTTTGTATGAATTCTGCTCTATCTTTTCCTATCCCAGGCCCTTGAGCATCCCTAATGTATCTGCCCCTCATACTCAAACCCTTTGTTTTCTTTTTATGTAGAATGGGAATAAGCACATATTACATACTGCATGGATTTACTATGATTATGTGATTATTGTTTATCATCATATGGGCTATTATTTAGTGGGTGGGCTCCTCTATCTTTCCAAGGATATCTCACTCATAGTGGAATAATCGATGATTTAACAATACTGTGGGTGTCCGTAAGTTTCCATCCTTTTCTGATGTTTCATACCCAGGTATACCCTACTACTTGTCTCGGTGGTCCCAGCTTCTCTTACTCTATCTGACCTTAGTCTGCCTAGTCAGTGTTATATTTTTGCCCAACTGAGTCTTTCCTTGTCAAGATCTCCAATGCCGTGGTTATAAAAAATATTAGAGAACGAACTGCTTTTGGTTTTCTGTCTTTTCCTGCATTAGTTTTGCTGCTCAGTACAGGAAGATGAGAATTACATTTGTAGTGTAATTTATTTGGCAAATAATAGTGATGTTGCAACATGTGTACTTAGGGTTGGGAAGATTTAAAATTCCTTGTTACCATTTCTGGGAAGTAGAGAAAGCCTGTGGAGACCAAATTAAAGCTTCCTGATGATTTGTGTAGGCTTAATACAATCAGTGAAGTAAATAAGGCACTGAGTCATAACTAAATGGAATTCAGTTGTAGAGAGGCATAATATTGTAGAAGACTGATATGTGTGAAGGTCGAATATAGAAATGAATTCAAGGAAAGCTTTGTGCTTTGAGAGCTGCATCATCTCTGGTATTTGAATTTGTTTCTGACATGATTGTTTAAAAGGGTATTTTTTGTGCTTTGTACATTTTCACTTTAACTATACATGGAAAAATATTAACTCTAAAAACATGGTTGTAGATTTCTTTAGATTTCTTTGAATTTCTAGTACTATTCTTGCTCAGTAGCACATTATGTCACGTTTTTCTCAGGAATTTGTGCCTCATTTCAAAATGCTTTCTTTTTGGTCTTTGATAGATTGATGTGATGTAGTGGCGTGATTTGCTGAGCTTATTCCTTAAGCTCTATGTTCAATGTAGCACACTTATTTTTTTTGGAGAGGTTTTTCGCTATAGAGCGCGTGTGCCCACCAGACAGCCTGAGAGAGACATAGAGACAGAAAGTGAGAAATCACCCCCCAAGAGGGATGGTCATGCCACAATCCCTTGTCCTCCATTCTCCTCTCGGGATCTTGGGCATGCACGCACACGCCCGGCGTGAGTTTTAAGCCACCGGGTCTAGGATGTGAACCGCGGTCGACTACGTGGGAGTCCAGCAACATAGCCATTACGCTAACTGCTGGTTCCCTCTTTTGTAAGTTCTTAATGTCTTTGTTCAATCTAAAGAAGTTTTATCTCTAAAATTTATCATATATACAGATTTATATATGCATGCACATACATGTATCTGTTGGGTTGTTGGAAAAGTCATGACGTAGTTTCTGTGTAAAAATATGTGATACCATATGTTTTATATACATAAGTGTATATAAATAAATACTGTGTTTACATGACTATATCATAAATGCATGGCATGTGTATGTGTGTGTTCAAGTCCGTATAATAAAATAAACATGAGGCATTACTTTTGTTGTTCTCTCCAATGCAGACTCATGAATTTCAAGGCATGATATAAAAACTATCTATTAAATGCTCACATTCTAAGCTAAACAATGTGATTGAATGTATATACAAAAATAAATTAATTAATTAAAAAATATTTATTATTCTTTCAAAATGGAAAAAGGCAGGTATTATGTTGAACCATTATCCTTTAACTTACCCTAAATTCATGCCAGGCTTCATGTGAACACAAAACGAGTCACTAATTCATACCTTTGTTTGGAAATGATTTAAAGTTTTAATATGAGAAAGAAGAACTAACTGACAGAAAACTAGGTATTGTAAGAGTAATCCATTATTCTCTCAAAAATCATAATAATAAATTTTCACTTATTTCCCTTTTTTTAGCGTGTTTGCCATAGGGTGTTTGCACTCACCAGAGAGAGAGAGAGAGAGAGAGAGAGAGAGAGACAGAGAGAAGGAAAGTAAGAAAGCACCTTCGGGGTGGTGCGGTTGATGGCCATGCTGTAATCGCTTTTCCTCCCTCCATCTTCTCCTGGGGTTTTGGGCACACAAGCCTATGCAGCCAGTGTGATTTTCAAGGTACCAGGTCTGGGACTTAAACTGTGGCTGGCCTGTGGGAGTCCAGTGTCTTAACTACTGTGCCACCTGCTGGCCCTGAATACAAGTTTATTTTAATGCCAAAACATATTATGAATCTGTATGATGTTTTCTTTATCTTTTTTCAAGAGAGATTTTTGCTATAGGGCATGTGTGCTCACTGGAGAGACAGAGAGACAGAAAGCAAGAATTCACCTCCCAGATAGGATAGCCACATTGCAATCCCTTTTCCTCCATTCTCCTCTTGGGACCTTGGGCACATATGTATACGTGCCCAGCATGAGTTTTAAATCACTGGATCCTGGACTCAAACCACGGTTGATGATTGACGCCTAACCATTATGCCATCTGCTGGTCCCTCCATGCAGTGTTTTCATAGCACACATTTTCCTTGAATTTTTTTCAAGCCCCTTGTGTCATTACCAAAACTGGTTGTATACTCTTCCCCCCCACAACGATACCCATTATGACTTTTTCTCCCTTTCATCTTTTAGGTCTCTGCTCAAAAGTAACCTCAGAGAGCTTCTTTCCTGAACATTCCATTGGAATGCTAACATCATCCTCTTTCTGGTCTTAGTAAATCTGCCATCTGAAATTGCTCATAGCGTTGATTATACTCTCAACTACACTACACATTCCAAGAGGGCAAAATATTGTGTGTTCACTGTCCTACTGTGAGTTCCCAGAACAATTCAGGGTACACAGACACTAAATAACTTTTCGTTGATTAGAATAAGTAAACAGAAAAGTTAGCAACAGAGGCAGGTAGTGTCGTGATTAAGGTGCTGGACTCTCACACGGTCGACCGAGGTTTGAATCCCAGACTTGTCAGCTTGCTTTCTCACTTTCCCTTTCTCTCTCTCTGGTAAAATAAAAATAAGAAAAAGAGAAGTTAGCAACAGAGTTAGATTGTTCCCAAGGCTCAAATGATGTTAAATGACTTCAATAGAGAGTTATATTGGTACTATTGTTGGACATACACTGAACATGTGGGGAACAAAAGTATTTCAGCTGTGTGTGCAGAGGGGGGAAATGAAAAGAGCATAGGACCAACATCACTACTTCCTGAAATGTCCTAATACATTCTCTACTGTTCTTACTAAAACCTCATAGTTTATTGTCCTTTTCATCATGATTATCTCTATATTCATGTATTTATGTCTGTTATTTACTAAACATAAGTTTCTCGAAGGTAGAAACAATACTGCTGCATCTTTTAGCATTTATTATAGTATTTTACAAATTAAAAGCTCTTAATAATATCTGTTTAGATGAAAGAGTACATGAATCAGTGATTAAAAACAGTGACTGATTTTTACAGACTGCAGAGAATTTTTTGTTCAGAGTACACAAGCCTCCATGGCCAGTTGTGATAATCAGACCAATAAAAATGTTAAAAAGTGAAAACATTAGCTATTGTACTTAAAGAAAGAATAATAGAAACTATACACTATGCACATAAGGGAACCATAATGAATGATATCATTATTCTTTACCTACTTCCGTCCAACCTGGTTAGAGAATAATCCATGTTTTCATGTAGGAGCACACTACCATGACCCTGAATTATAGCGCACAATGCCAAATGTGTAGTAAAAATCCTCAGAGAGCATTAGTTAATGCATATGAATGGCCTTTTTTATATTATAAAACTTGGACACTTATCTCTTTCTTTAATGTGAAAAGCAATTACTCTGCTGAAGATGTGGAATAATTATTTTTAAAATATCATTTGCTTTTAAAACACAGTGGAGGCATTGGGCCTTTGAAGCAGCATCTTTGAGCTCAAATAATTTTCACTACTTTTGCCACAGTTTAAAAGAAATACTAAGACTTTGCAGGATGAAGGTTGATGTCTTTATTAACGTGTGTATTGGTGTTTACTTTTACTTGTTGAATCATGACTTCTTCCATACTGAATTCACTCTTCTACCACTAGTTTTGGAAATACGTGACCTTGAAGCTGGGAACAGGATACTTGATGAGATCTTAACGGAGAAGTTAGTTTCTGTCTTGTGACGTGATGTTTCCAATGTCAGTGCACCCCATTCCCCAGTTCACATTGTTCTATCAGTCACAAAGATAGATTTTTATTTCATCCGAGAGAGAGAGAAATGGTGAGAGAGACAGAGAAAGATAGAAAGAGCGGGAGGAGGGATTTTCAAGAGGATTTATATGCCACAGTCCACTTCTGACCTCAGCCAGCCAGGATCACAGGTACACGTAAACTTCAAAGCTAGTGTGTAGTCAGTGTATAAAAAGCATCTGAGAAATAAGAGAACAGGACCAGCAGTTGGCATTGTGGTGAAGGTGCTGGACTCCCACATAGATGACTGGGGTTCGAACCTTGGGCCTTATGCTGCCCATAGCCTACCACAAGTCATTTTCTTTGTTTGTTTTAGAAGTTTTTGCCATAGGGAACATGTGCTTTCTGCAGAGAGAGAGAGAGAGACAGAGACAGAGACAGAGACAGAGGTGAGAAATCACACTTCCACCCCCACCCCCCTGCCCAGGTATGGCCATGCTGCAATTCCTTCTCTTCCATTCTCCTCACAGAATCTTGGGCACACATGCCCGCACATATGCCTGGTATGATTTTCAAGCCACTAGATCTGGGACTCGAACTGTTGTTGACCATGTGGGAACCCAGCAATGTAACCACTATGCCATCTACTGGCCCAACATAAGTCATTTTCTTTGGATCCATCTCTTCTGGACATTTCATGTAAATGCAATTGGGCAATATATAGTCTTTTGTGTCTGGCACCTCTCACTTAAAATGAGTTTTTTTGTGTCCATTCATGTTGTAGCATCATGTGTCAATACATTTTCTCTTAATGATGATTGGTGTTTCATTTTAGAGATGCAATATTTTATTTTTGCATCCAGTAGTTGTGGAATCGTGAATTACTTACAATCTGTGGCTATTAGGAAAAATGCTGCTATGGATATTTACCAAAAAGTCTGTATAACATATGCATTTTCTTTTATGTCTTAGTTTGCATGGACTGCCATAACAAAATACCACAGAATAAATTCTTTAAACACCTGAAATTTATTTTCCCAAAGTTCTGGAGGCCAGGAAAGCCTAGGTCAGTGGGCCAGCAGGGTGAGAGTCTGGCCAGGTTGTACCTTGGGTTGAGGATGGCTACCTTCTTGATATGTGCTCAGATGACTGCTTTTTGTATGTTCATGAAAAGAGAGTGTGCTGAAACTCTCTGATATGCCATCTTCTAAAAAACTAATCCTACTGGATTGGGGCTTGATACTTGTGCCTCATTTTACCTTAATGACCTCTTGAGAGGACTCTTGTCCAAATAGAGGCATACTGGGCATTTTTGCTTCAACATTTGTATGTTGGAGAAGGGTACACAAACATTCAGTCCTATTGTAGCATTTTACTGAGGTACATAATTAGGGAGGATTTCTCAGTTCCAAGATAAATTAATGTTTATTTTTTCAAATAACTTTCCCAAAGTGACTGTACTAATTTACATCCCCACCAGCACTATGTAAGGATTCCAGTTTTGGAACATCCTTCCCAATTTTGTGAAATGCATGAAGTGGTATCAGATTATGGTTTTAATTTCTATTTTGTTAGTGATTAATGAAGTCGAGTATCTCTTCATATGCTTATTAACATCTGTCTGTTTTTTTTTTTTTTTTTTTGATGAAGTGCTTGTGCAAATTACATTCACATTTTTTTACTTGGGTTGTTTTATTTATTATTTATTTTTGCATATTCCTTATGTGATATGGATAAAAGTTCTCTTTTAGATTTATAATTTGCAAATATATTCTCCCAGTCTGTGACTTTTTAACAATTTTTTTAGAGTTATTTTATTTAACTTTATTTATTTATTTATTTTAATTTGAGCAGAGAGGGACAGGGAGGGGAGGCGGGAGAGAGAGAGAGAGAGACAGGAGAGAAACTGAGACAGCAAGTTGCCAGGTTCGGGACTCGAACTGTGGTCAACCATGTGGGAGTTGAGTGCTCTTAACCACCACGCCACCTGCCAGCCCCAAAGCAATTTTCTTAATGATGTCTTTTAAAATGAGAATTATAAAATTTTTTTTGAATTCTGGTTTCTCATTTTTTTCTTTTTTAAGGGCCTAGTTTTGGCATTGGACCTAAGAACTCTAAAAATCCAAGATCATTAATGATTTTTGTTTGTTTTTGTACAGATATTTTATATCTCCTTTTTCTTTAGGTGTTTGAATTTTCATTAGTGTTTCTGAGTAATGCACAGCAGTATTTTGTAAGAGGGTATCTAGTTTACCAAATACTATTTCTTGGAAGGATTATCCTTTCCCCCAGTTGATCATTTTGGCACTTTTATTGAAAATCTGTTTCCTGTAAATGTAGGATTTTATTCCTGAAGCTTCAGTCTCTTCCATTGATTTATTACATATACCTGTTATTAAGTCGGCTCCACATTATTCCTTTATGGTACATTTTGAAATCCAGAAGTCTAAATTTTCCAAAGGTTTTCTTCCTTTTACACACTTATTTTTGACTATTGAGCCCTCTGAATTTTCATATAAATTTTAGGATCATCTTACGTAGTCCTTCAGAACAGCTTGAAATTGATATAAGGGTGTTTCGAAACTGTAATTTATTTAACTTTGAGCTTGTAATTTATTTATTTTACGTTTGAACCTGTAATTTATTTAACTTTGTGAAAATAAATTTCAGCTCCTTAAAGTAATCCATTCTGTGGTATTTTGCGATGGTAGCCCATGCAAACTGATACACAAAATGAAATATATATGTTATACAGACTTTTATGTGACTATCCATGGCACGTTTTTCCTAGTGGTCAAGAATTTCAAGCTAAGGGAAATAGCTAAGGGTGTTTTGAACCTGTAAGTAATTTTGGGGAGATTTGCCTCTCTCTGTTAACAGTATTGAATCTTCCAATTTATAAACATAGGATATATCTCAGTTTACTTATATTTGGTTTCATTTCTATGAGCAATTTTTGTTTTCATTTTTTGTTTTGTTTTGTTTTCATTGTGTAAGTCTTCTACTACTTTTGAATTTCTTCCTTAGGATTTTTCATTCATTTTGATAGTATTGCAAATGGAACCGCCTCCTGAATTTTGTTCTCATATTTTTCTTGCTAATATAAAGAACAATTTTTTTGGTGTGTATTTTGGATTCTTAACTTGAGACCTTGTTATTTTTTTGTGGATTCCTTAGCCTCCCATGCCATGAGGGATTTAGGGGAGGTTATCAAGGGCTGGTAAAGCTTTCTCATTCCTCACATCTCTTTGGGAAATTTCAAGCTAGTCTTATCGTCTGTTGCTTGACCAAAGTTACATTATAACCGCAGGTTTGCTGCTATATTACCCTTCCTTGGTTTTTAGTACCAGGTTGTTATTGTTTTTCACAATATCCTTAAGCATATTTTCCCCCACATAAAACTCCAAAGCAAATCAGCCCCCTCTGATATAGAAGTTATCTGCTTCATGGTTTTTCCCTGCCCTTAATTAATCCTCTGATGGAAATGGGGTATGAAGTTGTACACTGAGGGCAGTCCCAAGTTGAACACTGAGAGCAGACCAGACTGAAAGGCCGCACACTGATGCTTCTTACCTGATGCTTAGTGGTTTTGCTTGAATAAGTGATTTCAAATTTGTTGTTTGCTTTTGCCAATTTTTCAGAATCCAAAAATGGTTGCTTTTATCCATTGTATACAATTTTATCACTGCTTTTTGGGAATATTTGGTGAGTTTCACATTGTGTTATTTGTGAAGTTCCACATTTCCCCCTCCCCACCACGGAAGGAATGGAGAACTTTAAACCGTGAGATTAAGATTTTTATGGAGGGGCACTAGCAGATGATGTAGTGGATACATTCTTGGACTCCCACTTACTCGAATGCAGTTCATGTCCCGGACATGGTGGCTTGAAACTCATGCTGGGTATGTGTGCGTGCATGCCTAAAATCTCAATAGGAGACTGGAGGAGAAGGGACTGTGGCATGGGCATCCCCCTGGGGGGATGATTTCTCGCTTTCTGTCTCTCTGTCTCTCTCTGTCTCTCTAGCAAGTCCACACTTCCTATAGCAAGAGAAAATCCTCTCTTTAAAAAAAAATAATATTTTATGGAGGACGTACCATACTAGCTATATCATGAATTATAAGTAGTATATGAAATTCACTTATTAAACTAATTTAGATGGCAAGAGTATAGAAATGTGGTCTATGTATAGGGAACAGTCAGTAGTTTAATCTGGAACAACATCAATTTAAAAGACCAGATTAGGTTGGCATGAAAGATTGAAATGAGCTAGTAATAGGTTTTAAATATCAAATTAAGTTTTTGGATTTAATATCTTAGGAAATAGCAAAATTGGAAGAGTTTGAGTGGGGCAGTGTCTTGGTTTACATATGTGCTTCAGAAAATAACATCTCACAATATGAGTGATGCAGGGCCCAGCAGGTGGTGTGGTGGTTAACGGCGCTGGTTTCCCACATGGCCCACCATGGTTCCATTGCCGTACCTGGTGGCTTGTTTTCTCACTTTACTCTCTCTCTCTGTCTCTCTCTGGTTGAATTAAAAAAAGTAATAACAACAAATGGAATTAAACAATATGAGTGATGTATTTAAGTAAAGAAACCAGAATCAGGGAAACCAGTTAGTATCTGCTGAAATAGTCGTTGTGGAAGATAATTAGGTCTCAGACTAGGGCAGTCGTAGTAGCAAAAGAAGTGTGTTGGTATAATGCTTCAGGGAGACTTGACAGGGCTTTATAATTTTTTGTATTTCTAGGGGCCAGTCAAAGAGAACAACTAGACAGACATACAATTAATATAAAGAACATACAAAAGAAAAGTACAGAGGAAGTAATTCTAAATGATGGCTCACATTTATTGAATTCTTTCGTGATCAGCCATAGTTACATGAATTTTAATTATGTAGTTATTCCTCATGCAATCTCTGGTATGTATTAGGAAACTAAGAAAGTTATGCCAGTCAACTGAACTAAAGTAAAACAGCTAATAATTAGTGGCAGTGGTGGAATTTTAATTTAGGAAGTTTGAGTTCTGAGCGGAGATATTAGCCCGTTTGAGAATAAGTATCAGGAGAAACTTGGAAAAGTGAGATTGAGCTTTATAAAGGGATCATGGAAGAGTGGTTTAAGATTAGATAGTTGGGGCCAGTAGGCGGCATGGTGGTTAAGGCACTAGACTCCCACATGGCAGACTGTGGTTTGAATCTGGGATCTGGTGGCTTGCTTTCTCACATACCCTTTCTCTCTCTCACTCTGTCTCTCTCTGGTCAAATTTAAATAAATAATAAATAAATAAATAAATAAATAAATAAATAAATAAATAAATAAATAAATAAAATCTAAAAAAAAAAATTAGATTGTCTACAGTGAAAGTTAAAGCTATGGTACTGGATGGGATTACCAATGACGAATAAGTGGGAAGATAGAAATCTAAGGATATATTCGTAAATTCTTATATTTAAATAAAAAGAGGGATGAGCAGGTGGCATGGTGTTTGGGGCACTGTACTTCCACATTATGGACAGTGGTTTGAGTCCCATACCTGGTGGCTTGCTTTTTCTCTTTCTCTCGCTGGTAAGTGCACATTCTCTATACCAAATTAGAAATAATAATAATAATAAATAACAATTTAAAAAGGAATATTAAAAGAGCAAATTTGTAATTTAAAGATGAACCAGCAGAAGCATTATCTCTGAGGTGAAATCTTTCTTCAGGGGTGATTATTTTAACTGACATAGATTAGTGTTTATGGTATATAAAAACTTGATGAATTCAAAGGAGACCCTCTAATTAGAAATTAGGATGATAGTGGTGTCAATGGAAGACCAGTACAAGGAGTAGGGCATGAGTGGCTAGGAAAGATTGACTACTGTAGTCTTTCTTTCCAATTTGGATGATGAAGAAGTTATATATGCAAAAACAGTTCCAGTAGTGTGAAACATAGAACACTTGGGTTTCTTTTTTAAATAAGTAGGAAAAAATCCAGAATGGAGAGAGGGAAATCATCTTGGCAATTTGGTTTAGAATGACATTACAGAGGAGAAATTCAGTAAACATTGAACCATGGAGCTACTGGAGCGATCATGTTTGTTGATACAGAGGAGGAAAATTGAGGAAATTCATGTGATGTGGTTATAATCATCTCAGTAATACTTGAGGCATTGGGGAATTGGGGAAGTAGAGTGGAGAGTGGAAAAGGTTAGAGAATGCTGCTGGGAGAGTCAATTAGACATGATTGAAAATATTTCTGAGTCATAAAAGGAATCAACCTGAGGCTTTATAGCAAGAATCTATAAAAGATTTTGTAAGACAAGTTTCATAATATTCTCTAGCAATATTAGAAATGGTCAATGTAACAGGTGTTACAAGTTTAGTTACGAATATAGTTTTATCTATTTTCATGGTTAAGCATTGCTTTTAGTTTTTTTTAAAGAATTATTTATTTATGTAATTAACTCAATTTGTTGTTATTATTTTTTAATTTGACCAGGGAGAGAAAGAGAACAAGAAAGTGAAAAAGCAAGTCTCCAGGTCCAGGACTAGAACCAGTGTTGGCCATGTGGGAATCCAGCACCTTTAACCATCATGCCACCTGCCAACCTCTATTTTTAAATTTTTTTAAAAAACAATTTTAACAAGTCTTTTGAATAAATGACCCATTGGAAAAAATAACTTCTCTTGAGGTAGACAGTATTTCTATCTCCCCTTGAATGTGTTAAGTCCATATATAAATATTTTATGAGATTCAATAATGTTTCCTTTTTCAAAGAGTAGTAAAAATCAGTAGGTGGGATGGGGGAGTGGTTGAAATATTTTGTAACAATACCATTTTTTACCATGGTAATTTTAAAAATTATTTATTCAGAATGAACATCGATCTCTTTGGTTTTTTTTTTGGAGAGGTTTTTGCTATAGGGTGCACGTGCTCACCAGAGAGACAGAGAGATAGAAAGTGAGAAATCACCCCACCCCCACCCCAGGGGGGATGGCCACACCACAATGTCTTCTTCTCCTCCATTCTCCTCTTGGGATCTTGGGTACACACACACACACACACACACACACACACACCCAGCATTGAGTTTAAGTCCTGGGTCTGGGACTTGAATCATGATCGACTACGTGGGAGCCCAGCAACATAGACATTATGTCAACTGCTGGTCCCCACCCATCTGTTTTTTTCAAAATAACATTTTCTAAAGAGGTTTTTATTTTTAAATTTTTTTAAAGATTTTTAAATTTCATTTTATTTTATACATTCATTCACATTATTTAGTTTGCAAAGTGAATATTCCAACATGAACATTTCTCCCTAGTCCAGTTTATAAAGCTAAAAAATTATCTTCAACAGATAATACCACATTTCTTTGTCCCATTAATGCTAAAGAGGTTTTAAAATGTTTTATTTATCCTATGGTAATTTCTAGAATATATTATTAAGTACTAGGTTCTGGAACAATCATCCAAATCCTTTAAAGTGGTAAAGCTGGGACTAGCAGGTGGCTTGGTGGTTAGGATTCTGGACACTCCCACATGGCTGACCACAGTTGGAGTCCTGGACCTGGTGACTTGCTTTCTCACTTTCTCTCTCTCTCTCCCCCCCCCACCCGTGTATCTCTCTCTCCTCAAATTAAAATAAAATGAATGAATAATTAAATTAAATAAAAATAATTCTTTAAAAATAAAAAATAAAGTGGTAAAGCAGAAAACATATCAGATTTGGAGTGTAGTCTACATTCTTACTTTGTTCCTGGTTCTTGCTCTTGAGCAATTTCTCCAAGTCTATATTCCTGAGCTATCAAATGGGGTGAAAAAAATACCTTAGTAATCTCACAGGTTTATTGTGAGATCCAGTAGGTGATTGACTGCAGAGTCTACGTGATCTTGTAAAAGATGGCATTTGTTTTTAAATCCCATGTTCATGAGCATACTGGTCCATGCCATTCTGCAACTGAAGCTTTCGTATCTTGTCGTCCAAAAATATTTCACTAATAATGGATCAATAAAGTTGACTATTTGGAAACTTTTCAAGCAGAAAAAGATTTATCATCTGAGTTAATATTTAAATAAGTTTAAAGTGGTCAATGGAAAACTAAATTTCTAAAACTAAAATTCTAAAATGTTCAGACTGATTAGCTTTCAGAAAAGAAGCCACCATTTATTTATTTAGACATTCAACCACTATACATATCATTAAAACTTGTAAAATTAATTTTCCCATCATGAGTGTACTGTATATTAGTCCAGTTAATGATATTATCATACATGTTATTATCAGATAATTTTCTATTTTTGTGTCCCTTAAATGTTTTGCTTCTTTTTCCCTTGATTCCTTTCCTCTCACCCGCCACCACTTCTCACCCTCCTCCCACCTTGTCTCCAGTATCTGCAGTTGTTCTCCGTGCTTTTATATCTTTCAGTCTTTCAGTTTCTGCCATAGAGTGCATACCTTCAGTATATATTAAGTGGAGACATACAATGTCTTTCTTTCATAGTCTGGTTTGCTTAACTTAGTAGTAGATCTTCCATGTTCATCCACTTTCTAGCAAATGACAGGGTCTTGTTGTTTTTATGACTGAGTAGTATTCCATAGTGTATATTTGCCACATTTTTTCAATCTTTTCATTTATTAGCGGACTCTTGGGTTGGTTCCAAAATCCACTTTTTGTAATTATTTTATAGACACTTTAATTTATTGCCATTCATTAGTTGATATACAATGAAACAACATATCTTAGTTATAATATTGTTTTGAATAAAATACCTTATTTTTTCATATGTTTAGAATGTGCTATATATATTCTAATAGCATCTGAAGCATAAAACATCTTAGGAATATCTTCATGTATACATGCATATATACCAGGGAATATATAAAATCTGCTCATCCTCAGTGTGAATCATGCAACAGAAAGATAGAAGTACAGAGAAACAGATTTTTACCTTTTCAAAATCACTCTTTATCTTGGGTAATAAAAGTGGTTCTTCTAAGTTAGATGAAACATAGCCTGTTTACTTAGTTATTAACCTAGAAAAACTATATGAAAGCCTGGATCTATGTCCTGGAAATATTTCCTTCTGCAA
>NW_006159723.1:541323-572804 GCF_000334495.1 Tupaia belangeri chinensis
TGCTCTGAAGAGGCTGTTTTTAAGTGGAATGAGATGTGTACATTTTGGTAGTCAGAGATGGTAGTAGCATGTGTTGTACCAAAATAGCTTGAAGAAGAGCTTGATTTTGCTCAAGTAAGCTAGATTATTTTACTTCTGCTATGATTTTCCTGGAGAAATTACCATAGTAAAAGATGTGGCACCTCCAACACCCACACAGTCATATTCCTTCTGTTTATGTGAAAAGCTGAGTTGAAATTCAATTTTTTCTGTGAATGCATTATTCAAAATGACTTTATCTATGCATATAACTGAAATTGTGTACCGTATCATTGAAGATTATAATTTTTGTCAATTGTTTCAAATAAACTATGCAAAAGATAAGGGAGGAAAAAATAAATATACATTTGCTAGATTGTGTGTGTACATTGGCTGGAAAGAGACGGAGGGGAAGGGAGAATGAGAAAGCACACCCCATGGGGGTTTTCCATGCTGTGGTCCCTTCTTCTCCATCTCTCCCTCCTTTCTGTATTTTGGGCATTCATGCACATGCACTGTGTGCATTTCTTAAGCTGCTGGGTCCAGGACTCAAACCACGCAGTTGACTATGTGGGATCTAGCTGCTTTAACCACCATGCCAGCAGCTGGCTTGAGGGTAAATATTTAATAAAGAAAGCTTTGACCTGAATGCATAATACAATATATACAGACTATAACATAAGATATACATCTAATTTTCATATTTATCATATTTTATTTGGTTAGACCTAAATCCCCCCTCCCCAATTCTACCATATTTGGAATTTCGCTATCCTATTTTATAAATAGGCCATTGGGGCCAGCAGGTAGCATGGTAATTAAGACTCTGGACTCCTGGGACCAGCAGATGGCAAAATGGTTACATTTCTTGATTCCCATATGGTCAGTTCTAGTCACAAATCCAGTAGCTTAAAACTCATGCTGGGCATGTGTGCATTTATGCCCAAGATCCTGAAAGGAGAATGGAGGAAAAGGGATTGCAGCATGGCTGTGCTCTTGGGGGCTGATTTCTTGCTTTCTGGCTCTCTGGCGAGCGTACACACCCTATAGCAAAATCTTTCCAAAGGAAAAAAAAAAGTCTGGACTACCACATGGCTGACCAATTTGGGTTCCAGACTTGGCATCTTGAAAATCACACCAGGCATATGTGTGTGTATTCTCAAAATAACAAGAGGAGAATGGAGGAGAAAGGATTGCGGCATGGCCATCCCCCCAGGAGGGATGAGTTCTCACTTTTCCTCTCACTGTCTCTCTCTTTCTTTCTCTGGTGATCATAAATGCCCTATGGCAAAAACCTAAAAAAAAAAAAAAAAAAAAAAACTATACAGTAGAACTTGAATATGTGACTGGCATTTGGAAAACAAGTTGGTTTTGAGCTATATATACCTATCACAAAGTCCTAGATTTAATACAGTCAACTAATGTTAATCTTAACAGTTCCTGTATGAAAATTTCTGTTTCTACAGAGGTAAAAGCTTTCAATTCTGAAAGACTAGGCAAGAATAGGGAAATTCAATCCTAGTTCAATCACATTCTTTATCATCCCTGAGCATGTAGATTTTAACTCTTTGTGTGTGCTTCAGCCTTTCTATCAGTAAAATGACTATAGTTATAGTAGGCATGGCCATTTAGAATTCATTGAAACTAAATTTTTTTATCTTTGTGTAAACATTAGAAAAAATACATACAAAACAAATGGTACCTAAGAGTTACCTAGTAACTAATGACTATTAGCTGTCATGTTCCCTCATCAGATTGCTGTTAAGTTCCTGAAAATAAAGAAATCCATGCACAAATCTGTAACATTCTAATAAATTTTGTTTTTCCTTTAAGAGTTAACAGACTAATATTGTAGAACTTTAACATTTCATATAAGGTGAGGCTTAACATCTCTGTAGAAACAAACAAATAAGCCCTTACTTTATGATCTTTTTCTTGATATCTTGACACCTAGATTGCTTTGTGTTGACTTCCACATTAAGAGAGATTGTCCATCTACAGTCCTTACATCTAACACATTCATGTAAACACATTAAACGTAAACATGTCTATTCAATAGTAACTCCACTTTCCAAAGTTTACTATGTTAAACATCATTAGTTCTGAACTGCAGAAGATATTTTAGAGAACTTTTCTATTTCCAATTCAATATGGTAGCAACAGCAGGGGCAACATAATAACAATAATTAAATAAAGGCTTAGGATGTCTGTGGTTTTATTCCAAGTTCTTTATATGTATTAACTCCCGACAGTTCTATGAAAAAGCATTGTAATTATTCATATTTTACCCAGGAAATGTAAGTCACAAAGATGGAGTAAAGTGGCAAAAACAATGTAAGTACAAGAGAGGAATTGAACTTATGCAGTCTGGTTCCAGAGCCCCAGTTATAACAACATGCTTAAAGCCTCCCATAGCTTTCCTGTTTCTAGTGCATAGCGCTAACATTCATTGATCCATGTTGTTTTGTTAAATAAAGACATAGGGTAAATGTCAGTTATTGGACCACTCCATAGCTGAGTAGTTAAGGGAGCCAGGTCTCACATGACTGACTGCATGATTTGAATCCTGGCCCTGGTGGCTTGAAAACATACTAGGTGCTTATACATGTGTGTCCAAAATCTTGACAGATGGAAACTGAAGAAAACATTGCAGTGTAACCACACTCAATCAGGAATGCTTTTCCCTCTGTCTCTCTCTTTCTCTCTCCATCTCTCTCTGGCAAACACACATATTCTCTAACAAATTTTAAAAAAGTATACATTCTGTTATGCTCACTGGCTGTGACTGTGGTTAGAATATTCTTTCTTTGGAATGAATGGCGTATGACAATCAGTGTCTTGAATGCTCACACTGAATTTCTCATTCAAATATGTCAGAGATTGTTTTTTGATGTATAAATTAGCTATTAGGAAGTCATATGAGATAACATTGCATTAAAGATTGGATTTTGGTTTGTCTTAGTAAAGCTGAGTGTGTTGAATCAAAGCCATTGTGACCACTTTTGAATCTTCAGCATAAATAGAAGAAAGGATTTATATATCCTAATAGTATAGTTTTCAAAATAGAGAAGATTTTTCACCTTCTAAGTACAGAGTATAAGGTTGGTTCACATGTTCAGAAGCCAACTTTGAATGGGATCTTTTACACAAAGGTATGAACTTAAAGAGTTTGAATATGAGATAAAAGGTTAAAAAAAAACTTGTACTAATATAAGAATAGTTTAGGTTAGCCTTGTAGCACAGTAGTTAAGTGCTATGCACTGGAAGCAGAAACCCCTATGGCCAACATCCTTTTGAGCCCCTACTCAGGTGGCTTGAAAAACAGGCTGGGTACATGTGCATGCCCCAAATCCCTGGAAGGAGGAATGAATGAAAAAGAACTGCAGTGTAACCATGCCACATTGAGCCACGGAGGAGTGCTTTCTCTCTCTTTATTTTTGGTGAGTGTAATGTCCTCTGGCAATTTAAAGGGAAAAGAAAGAAAAATATGTAAAAATGATTCAGTTCTGTAAAGGTATATTGTGATTTTGTCTGCTCACTGGTTATCTTTACAGAGACTATCCAAGTCATTAAATTTTTCAAGTTAACTTACATTTTTAGTAGTATGCCTTGGTAGACAGTTCAAATTGTGATAATTTCTTTATGTCTCAAATAGCCTGAAAGTATATTTTTATTTATTTTTCTCGGTTGTAGTTAAGATTTAGGAAAGAAACTAGAAAAGGTCATCTTGATTTTTGAGATCTTACATTATTAAATCTTAGAATGCTCGGGTGTTTCATTTATTTTTTTCATAATTTAAGGGTTTTTCCTGTTAATCTTTCAATTAAATGGTTAATTTCTAATTTCATGATACCTGAGAAATAATCATCTGTAGGATTGTGCTATCACAAAATCTTAAAAGCTAGAAGATCCCCAGAGATTAATCTAGCTTAACTCATTAGTTTTACACTTGAGAAACATGAAGTCTGAGAGAATAAGTGAGTCACTGAAGACCAAGTGGATAATTGGAGGCAAAACCAGGGACTAAAAATGGGAGTCTTCAGATTTAGTAAGGGATGTTTTAACTGGAAACGAGGAAATACTGTTTCAGTTTATACTGAGAGAGAGAAACACACTGAGGCACAGGCTTTAGAACAAAAATACTTGTGGTAAAAAACCATGCTTTCTTCCTTACTAACTAGGGACCAACAGATGGCGTAATGGTTACATCGCTGGACTCCCATGTGCTTTGAGTCCTGAACCTGGCAGCTTAAATCTCACGCCAGGTGCGTATGCATGTGTGCCCAAATTCCCAAGAGGAGAATGGAAGAGATGGGATTGCAGTGTGGCCATCCTCCCTGCGGGATGATTTCTCACTTTCTGTCTCTGTTTCTCTCAGTCTCTCCAGCAAGTGCATATACCCTATAATAACAGTCTTTCCAAACAAACACCAAAAAACCGTGCTTCCTCACTTACTAACTTTATGATCTTGACAACATTTTTTAGCCCTTTATTTTTTATCTGTGAAATGGAGATATTATGACTTGCCTCAGAGGTCTGTTGTAGGGTAACAAATGCAAAGCATTTACAACAGCATCTGGCACAGCATCTGCTTTATGCTAGCTTGTTTTATTTTTAAATTACAACTGTCAGGGCCAGCAGGTGGCTTGGTGGTTCAGGCACTGGACTCCCACATGATCCACTGCAGTTCGAGAACCAGAATTGGTGGCTTGCTTTCCCACTTTCCCAGTCTCTTTCTCTTTGTCTCCTCCTCTCTCTGGTAAGCCCATGTGCCCTATAGCAGACTAAAAAAAAGTAATAATAATAATAATAGGTAAAATTGAATAAATAATTCTTTAAAAAATACAACTATTTTTCTCTTTCAATGCAATTTATGTATATTGGAAAACACTAAAATATCAGAAATAAAAAGAATAATTGAACATCCTAAAACTGTTAACTGTGAACCTGTAAGTTTAAAAGTTTTTAAAATTTTTTTAAATATTGAACTGTACTGCTAATAGGTTATGTCATTCACATTTTGTTTATTGATATTTTGAAATTCTATTTTGCAGTATTATACTTAGAAATTTGATCTAGCTACATGGAAGTTCAGATCTCTTAAAGTTCCCTTCTACTCCACCTCTGCATTCTATTGGGATTTGGGACGTGCATGAACACATGCCTGGCATGTTATTCACGCCACCAAAAATGGAATTAGAACCATATGGACCATGTGGGATGTGATGCACCTTAATCAGCAGTACAGGACTGACCTAGGAACATTGTATTTTCACCTAGGCTTTTAATAATTCCCACAGCCATGAGACTAAACAGTATAAGCTCAATCACATAATACAGTTATAAAATATACAAGGGAACAAGGGACCATGGGCAAGGACAGCAAACAACATTAAAAACAAAATTTATAACAAATTTGGATAATAAATAAATAAGATGGAAAGTTGAAATCAATAGTAAAAACACAGGACCTGCAAAACAGTCAGCCAAAATTAGGGATAAACAAACAAAAACACAGAAAACTACAGGAATCTGTACAAATTAAAAACATATATTAATTGAGATCAGAATTCATTGGAAGGTTAACAAAGTAAGTACCAATTAAGAGGACTTTAATGACTAGAGACATTTGAAAAATTTTGAGAAATAAATTATAGACAAACATACTTTAAAAATTAGAGATTACTATGGGGACCTGGGGACCAGTTGATGGCATAATGGTTACATCACTGGACTCCCACATAGTTGACCGCAGTTCAAGTCCCAGATGCAGTGGCTTAAAATTCACACTGGTCACGTGTGCATGAGTGCCCAAAATGCTGAAAGGAGAATGGATGGGAAGGGATTGTGTCATGGCCATCCCCCTATGGGGGATGATTTCTAGCTTTCTGTCTCTCTGTCTCTCTGGCAAGCACACTCACCCAACAGCAAAAATCTCTCTTAAAAAAATAAGAGACATGAGAGATTTGGATCAAGGATCTACATAGAATAGGCATCAAGCAGTATTTTGGGGAGTGTTGGTAGGAGGAATGAAGAAATCTGAGTCTGCTTTAGTATTAGAGTGTAATTTACATTTATCTACTTTTTTTTATTTACATCCCTGTTTTTACCCACTTTTCCTATGTCCAGTGCTGTACTAGTTAATGTTTAAAGGCTGATTCTCAAAACAATAATAATTGTGTATTTGTGTATGTATAGGTTTATTATAAATTTTACTAATATGAAAGATGTAGCATACAATTTACAAATAATAAAATATTATTTCCTTCTTTAGTATAAATTTTATGTAGTCAATTCTCATTAAATATTTTCATTGAATTTTACCATGCTCTTATATTCATAGCCAGTCTACTGGTATAAGTCAACCATAATTGGGCAAATGATTATGACTCCAAGCATAACAACTTTGTGTGATAAAACTATTATAATTTATTCTGATTTGTGATTGTTGAACTCTCATTCTTGTTAAAATTATGTTTATTAAACTGAAGTATATTTCAGCTGTAGTAATAGATAAAACATACATTTAGGTTAATCTGCATTATTCATATCTTCTCCTCTTTTTTTAAAGCTAGAAAAACAAAACAGTAGAGAAAACTCTAATTTGCAGTGATTCCTAACTTCTTTAAGTGTGTTCATGCTCCCACCATTGCCAGTTTAAGCCCTCCGTGTGAGGTGACTGAAGGCACAGTTATGAAAAAATGTGCAGGAGCATTCCATGATGGAGCATTTATGTAATATTCTATGGTATCTCCCCCATACGTATACAGGTGCAGACGACATGGCTCCTAGAGTGTATCTAGTAGTAAAAGCATTAGATACATGGAAATCTTTCTTTCTTTCTTTCTTTCTTTCTTTCTTTCTTTCTTTCTTTCTTTCATTCATTTATTTATTTATTTATTTATTTATTTATCTATTTATTTATTTATTTATGAATGATATAGGGCATGTGTACTCACCAGAAAGAGAGAAGGAGATAGAGAGACAGAAAGCAAGAAATCATCCCCCAGGGGCATGGCCACACTGCAATCCCTTCTACTCCATTCTCTTCTTGGGGATCCTGGGCACGCACACACATGCACCTGGCATGAGTTTAAGCCATTGGGTCCAGGACTCGAACTGCGGTCAACTACAAGAGAGTCCAGTGATACAGCCATTATGCCAACTGCTGGTCCCAATACATGGAAATCTTATCTTTGTCTTTAATTTATTTGAAATGTACATAACTTTTTATAACTTTATTTCTTTCTTCTGTGAGTGAGAGAGACAGAGAGAAAGAGAGGTAACCCCAGCAGGGATCTCACATCCGATCCACTCCCAGCGTCAGCCACCCCTGGGTGGTGCCTACCTGCATGCCTGGCATGTTCAGACCCCATGTTTAGAGAGATGTCGGACTCAAACCTTCTCACATGGGCCAGCCTCAAAGAGTGTTGTGTTACCCCTGAGCCACCAATATGTCTCCCCCCAAATTTATATACCTTGACATTTTACAATTCTTATGTTGCAGGAACCCAGCACATGGCGTGGTGGTTAAGGCATTAGATCCCACATGGCCGGCCCTGTGGTCACTTCCCAAACCTAGCGATTTCAAAATCACATCAGGCATGTGGATGTGCATGCCCAAAAATCCCAGGAGGAGAGGGGGTTGCAGCATGGCCATCCCCCACCGGGGGTGATTTCACACTTTCTTTCTCTGTGTCTCTGTCCAGCAAGTTCACCCTATGACAAGCATCTAAAAAATGAAAACAAAATGACTATGTTTAGCAACCACTTAACAGATTTCTAAAAATATAACAGTTGGTTCTTACTAGCCTGCAGGAGTGAGTGCCAGGTTTCTTCTGGTGTCCTTGATGACTGGATGTTTCCCATTCATTTTCTCCAGATGGAATGAAAGATGGAGGGGGAGAAAGATGGCAGGAGTGAAATGATTAAGACGGATACTGAAAACCCCTCTACTCTGTTCACTGACTTTCAGCCAATACTTGTGTGTGTGTATGTTTGTGTGTGTGTGTCCCTTACCCATAGCTCCCGTGGTGAGACATGCATCCAGGTGGTGTTTCTCACACAGCAACTTGAATCTCTTATTGTGTCTCCCTTTGAAGGTTTAGACTGCATGCATTCTGCTAAATTGGTTGTTTCTATTCCAGTCTTCCCCAAGTCCCTTGACATCTTTTATTCTTTTTGAAATCATTTCTTTCACTTTTTCTTTGTGTGTTACAACTTCTTTTAACCCTATACCATTAATTTTAGGATGTGAGGTGACCATTGAAGGGGTAAAACAAGAAATACCTGATATCACTCCTTCCATATTTAATTTTAAAAAGTCACTTGAGATTTCTAAAAAAAAGATTGTTGTAACTCCAGGATTCACCAGATACATACAATTAGTGCTGAAGAAATGCATAAAATATGAAACAGTATATATTCCACAATGCCTTTATGTATGTCGAGTCATACAAAATTTAACAGTCAGAAAAATAATTTGTTATTAACCTGTGCTTGAACAGCCCTTTGGAAAAAAAAAATTTAAGTATGTTAAAAAGGTCAATCCTGTATCCTTAGATATGCAAATTTTATAACTGGCAGCATCTGAGGATCTTGATAAGGTCTAATCTTTCGGGATGTTAATAAATATCACTGTGATGCTAGGTACTCCATCATACGTGTACACCATAAGATCATTTCAAGCCCTCTCAGTATGTCTGTTATTTTACATATCACTATAAGCATCCCCATTGAATTGCTTCACATGTTTCATATGCAACATCCCTAGGTATTCAATTAAGTGCTGAGATTTGCAGAAAGGTGTCAGGAATGAAGGGGAAAGAGGTAGAAAATGGAATTGGATATACCATGTCTCTTGCTGTCTGACACAATTTCTTCTACTCAAATAGCCAGAAAACTATTAAGAGTTTGTAAAACTGTTAGGAGTTTGAAAGGATATATAAAGAAGGTGATGAATAGACAAAGATGTAAGCCTGGTACTGTGTATTTGGGGACATGTGTTCTAGAAATATATAAAAATGGATTTTTAAAAAATTTTAGTAACAGTTATTAGATCACTAAAACAATTGCCGCATATATTTAAGAAGATGCATTTTCTATCTTGTTTCCTTCTTTATTTGGAAGAACACTTAGGATAAGTGAGAATGCAGATGTTTATTCACAGTAGCATCATGAAAATAATTATACCATTATTCCCTTCAGCATTCCCTAAATTTGAAAGTAGTGTTTGTAGGAATCCATTTGAAAAAGTAGCGTTAGAATCATTTCTGAGCTCAGAAGATTATAACACTATGATAAAATAGTATTAATACATTGATTGGTATTGGAAACATCTCCAAGTTTAAAATCTTGGATCTAGACAACTGTCATTTCCCAGAATAGGCTATTAACAAAATTGCTATTGAATACTATTTAGTCATTTTTTACTGCTATGTTTGTAACTGTTTTGAGTGAAAAAAAAAAATAGCTATCCTGATGTTTGCGTAGATCATTTTTCTGTCCTTGTGTTTCATTACCTGTCCACCTCTCTGTGTGCATTCTGTGTTGGATGTACAATGAATTAGTTAGAGTTATTATAATCATCATCTTATACCTTATTTAAAAAATGCTAGAGTGTGCATATGCTCATCAGAGACAGACAGACAGAGGGAAAGAAAGAAGGTATCCCCCATGGGGGATGGCGATGCCACAATCCCTTCTCTTCCATCTCTCCCATAGGACTTTGGGCATGCATTTGCACATGCACACTGGTGTGTTCTCAAGCCTCCAGGTTTGGCACTCGAACTGTGCAGTTGGTCATGTGGGATCCAGCCACCCTAACCACTATGCCACTGACCAGCACCTTTTTTTTTTTTTTTATTATATATAAATGGATTTGTAGCTCTCCTTGCAAGAACAATTTTCCTACTTTTCTACCCCACTAAAACTTTCTTATTCTTTATCAGTAGCTCAAGTATCATTTCCTTTAGGGTGTCTTTCTGGCCCGACCAAAGTTTTGCTTAGCCTGATGTGTTGTCATGAGGATTCCTTTCTTGGCTTCCTCCGTAATAGCCTATGCTTAATGCTGGACCTATTTTCTTTTATTGTAATCCCCACTTTTTTTGGGTTTTATCCCACTAAACCCTAATTTAAAAAAAAAAAAAACACACAGATTGTGTCTTATTTTTAGTCTTAGAAATAAGTGATTATAATATTGATAGTTTTCTAGTTTCTTCTAGTGCAGTCTTTCATTTTGATGGAATTAGGCATTAATAAAATAGATGAGATGGGAAAAATACAGCCTGCAAAAATTAATAAATTATACTACATGCATTTATTAAAATAAACTATTTTAATAATAATCCAATTGGAGACAACATCCATGTAGGAAATGACTCCTTATTAAAATTGTGAGCTGCATTAAGTAGCAAAGCTCATGTTTGAATTGTTACCATATTTCAGAAGGAAATTTTCCCTCTTTTAAATGAGAAAAAAAAAGAGTTCTCATTCTCTTTTTTCTTTATCTTTACCTTCTAAAGTAAAGTTCTGTAACATTCTCTCTATTTTTTTTTTTTGAGGGGTTTTTGCCATAGGGCGCTTGTGCTCACCAGAAAGAGAGAGACAGAGAGACAGAATGTGAGAAATCACCCCCCCCACAGGGGGATGGCCACACCACTATCTCTTCTCCTACATTCTCCTCTCGGGATCTTGGGCACACACGTGCACACACCCAGTATGAGTTTAAGCCACCAGGTCCAGGAATCGAACCACTGCCAAATACATGGGAATCCAGCGATATAGCCATTATGCCAACTGCTGGTCTCCAGTTTTGTAACATTCTAAAAACCCCTTGGGATTTTGAGTAAATGCTCTAGAACCAAGTATAACTAAAATCATGCTTTAGATAACAAATATTCTTTTGTTAAAACATCATTTTCCTTTTTTTTTTTGTTTTTGATTAGCCAGAGGATGCATATGCTTGCCAGGGAGAGGAGGCAAAGAGAGAGAGAGAAAGCACCACCCAGTGGGGTATAGCCACTGCATTCCCTTATCCATTTCTCCATTCTGTCAGGATTTTGGCCACCCACGTGGTTTTCAGGTTAGTGTTAGGATTCAAACCACACAAATGATTATATGGGATCGGAATAGATTTTTAGCATATTGTCAAATCTGATGTCAAATCTAAAAATCTGATATCTAAATAGATATGTGTAGATTTCATTTAGTTGCAAGAGAGAATGGTAAAAAAAAAAAAGAACACTTTTCTAAATGAATGTTTTAGTAAGTTTTCAAGGATATTAGATATACTTGATTTTGCATTCAATGTTTTTTCTACCCAAGAAAACACTTTGTGTTACTCTAATCATCCACAAATAATGTGTCTTGACATTTAAAAGGCTGAAAGGTTCCCAGTTTTTAATAATCATTAGACATAATGAATGCTTTGTTCTTTCTAAAACTTATTTCCTTGATGTTTAGAATTTCAAATAGTTTCCATGTGCTCACTATTGGAAAGGTCATTTAAGTTTGAAGACTTCTCACTTTAAAATCTAAGCATGGCCTGAAAAAGTCAACCTCTGATTCTTGCTAGTACAATTTTGGTTGTATTGGAATTCTACTATGACCACACATATCTAGAGAATACCTTCCTCAACTTTATTTATTTGTTTGTTTGTTCATTTATTTATTAAAGACAAGTCTATCTGTCGTGCTTTTCCTGCCTCAAGAGTCCTGAGTAGCTATGCTCAACAGGTGCACGCCACTGGGACCAACCTTTAGGGAATTAAAGGCCTCTAGGTCTTAACAACACACACCCATATCTAGGCTTTAATCTTTTCAACAAAACAATTTTTTCTTTTTATTTTTTTTTTTCGGAGCGAGATTTTTGCTTTAGGATGTGTGTGCCTACCAGAGAGACAGAAAGACACAAAGCGAGAAATTACTCCCTGGGGGGATGGCCATGCCACAGTTCCTTTTCCTCCATTTTTCTTTCGTGATTTTGGGCATGCACACATGTGCCAAGCATAAATTTTAAGCTACCAGGTCCGGGACTTGAATTGCAGTTGAGTATGTGGGAGCCCAGCGACATAACCATTAGACCATCTGCTGGTCCATTAAACAAATAATTCTTAAAGCAGGAATCAGTTACCCACTTCTTTTTGTCTGAGAAAAGTTTTTAATTTAGTATTTTGGCACTTCCTTAACCTTTTCTTCCCTTGCATATTCAAACGCCATGACTTCAAATCACACATTGAAAATCATTTACATACTTATTAAGTAGATTTGGTTAATTAACAGTTTCTACCATATTCATCCTTCCTGGCACGACATTATTTTAGAGTTCAGCTTAATTTATCCTGTAGTATCTATAGCAAAGTGAAATCATGTATTGTTGTCCCTTGGCACCTGTTGGGGGTTTGTTCCAGGATAATTAGTTGTATCACTTTGCCCTGCAGATACCAAAATCCACCGATGCGCAAGTCCCTTATATAAAATGGCATAGTATTTGCATAGAATCTATGCATGCCCTCTCTTAGACTTTAAATCATCTCTCGATGACTTATAATACCCAGTGCAGTGTAAGTAGTTGCAGTACTATATTGTTTAGGGAATAATGATAAGAAAAGTCTGTCCATGTTCAGTGTAGGAGCAGCTGCCTTCATCATGGGCCTAACTATAATACACATTAACCACTGCAGAACATTTTCCACCCATGATTGGTTGAATCTATGAATTGTCTGCTCCAATCAGGATACCACAGGGAGGATGAATCCTAGCTTAGAAGAGTACCTAAATTGATGAAGGAGATGAAACAGCAACGCCTGACAGAGCTGAGCCCCCTAAGTAAGGCTTTGGCTTCCAGTAGCTTTACAACACACAAGTGAACTAGGAACACTCGCCTGTCTCTGAAAGAGCAGCTAGTGTAAGTAACCAGCACAACAGGAGAAACAGATGAAAACCAGCAAGAAGGTGGGGCTCGAGGGTGGCCAGTGGTAAAAGCTGTACTCTACAAGGCCAGCCCCCATGAGAAAATTCAGGGTTCAAGTTTGGGTACTTCACTAAGTACCCCAAGAGTTCTTGATGGCTGAGACTGGGATGGATCACAGCATCTAGACCCTGCCATGGGTGCTGTCTCGGTCTCTTACTGTTGCAAGAAATTAAAAAGGGCAAGGGGGGAGAGTTTGGCAGAAAGGAGAACATTTTTCATCTTATGTTCAATATCAGCAAATTCTGTGTTAAATTTTATCTTAAACTACACATAATGAATTTCTAATTCTGACGTCTGTTTTACATTTCTGTGCCTTCTGCCTCTTCTCTGTTTTCTTTTCTTTCTTTCTTTCTTTCCTTTTATCTATTTATTTTTTTGAAAGGTTTGTGCTATAGGGCGTGTGTACTCACCAGAAAGAGAGAGACAGAGAGACAGAAAGCAAGAAATCACCCTCCAGGAGGACCAGAGGGGCTGGCCATGCCACAATCTCTTCTCCTCCATTATCCTCTTGAGATCTTGGGCACTCGTACACACTCACCCAGCGTGAGTTTAAGCCACCAGGTCTGGGACTCAAACCGTGGTCAACTGCATGGGAGTCCAGTAACACAGCCATTACACTATCTGCTGTTCCCTCTCCCCTGTTTTCTACTATTCTAGTGTCAAACATTATTTATGATATGATAAAAAATATGACATATTAGGTTTTGGGACCATAAAAATTATTCCATTATCAGTGGTGAAACCTGTATTATCTGCAAGTTTGATGTTCTGGGGAGATGGAAATGAGTTTTAGGTGAAGCATGTGTTTGAATGTATTTATATTAGGTTGTTGGGAAAGGCATGGCACATGTTTGCAAAAATGAATCATAACTTTCCCAATGACCCAATATTTTTAAAGGATAATAATATCCATAGATTAGACTTCAGGGCATAGCAATATATTTATTAAAATACTAAAACAAAACTACCAGCGTATTGTGCATCTAACTAATGATATTCTAAACTTCCACAGAATATCCTAATCCTGGGTCTTTGGAAAAGTCATAATATGTTTTTCTATGCAAAAATGTGTCATGACTTTTCTGATGAGCCAATATTTTGTTTGCAAAGCCAACTGCATTCTAATCTTTCCGATTCAGGAGAATTTGGCATTGCTATCACATAAAAATAGTTACTTTCACACATGCACACACATACACACATACAACAAAATAAATAAACCTGGTTCACTGATACTCCTTTTGCACTTTACACCATCTACAGTATTGTAAAAGGACAAAGGAGTCTTATGTTTTATTCATTCACTACAGATTTTTTTTAATTTGCATTTTTAATGATTTCCAAGGTGAGGGATAGCAGAATGGTGTCAGAGCTGAACATAGTAACTTTATTGTTCCTAGGACACTCTTAAAACTCCCAGAGCCGTATCTACCACCAAATACTGCTTTTGCTTTATGCTCTAGTTTATTGGCACATGTGCCCTTTTACACTTGAAAAAGCCATTTTTTATTCAAGTACAAGCAAGGCACCTCCTTAGGATGCCACAGAGGTATGGAAGATGGTATAGAGACACACACTTCAGGAAGAAATACTCAAAACAAGTTACTAACACCGGTTGACACTCTCAGTCATCACTTGATAAACTCCAGCTTGTGGAGATGTGGACAAATTGGTGCTGGAAGCACACAGATTCATACACTCATAAAAAGATGGAGGAGCCCCAGGAGCAGCAAAAATATCTTAGAGAAAAGATACAACAATAAAAAGATGAGCTAATCAAAGATATCATTTTTCCTCTCCCCAAAATTCCAGACAACACTGAAACATCCCTGATCTTGTATTTCAGGCTAAGCAATATTTAAGACTGTATTTCAGTTCCTGTGGATTCCTTATAGAGAGACATACAGAGAGGGAGAGACTGAGTAACTGGAGTTGATTCACTGGGTCAGACAGAAGTGTTGGCAGCTGCAGTAAAGAAGCTTCCCCCACAGTGCGTTGCCAGATCTTCTCAGTTCTGGCCCCTCGTCTCTGTGCCAAGTGTTGCCAGGGATGCCAAGTGCATGGTGCTTTTGCGATGTAGAGAAATAGGGATCTGGGTGAGAATGCTTAATTGTTTTGCACTACTATGTTTGGTTGGTATCTGAGCCAAATTTTCCAGACATGAAAAAAAAAAGTGGTAAAAATTCGAAGACACAGACATACTTTGCATTTATTGCCTCAAAGTAAGCAGGACATTTGAATAAGAAGCACTTTGAAGTGGGTTTCGGGCCTTTGCTTTCCAATTATAATGGCTAGAAGAAGAGAGCAATTTGTTTATGTGTTTTCTGGAGACTGCAGATATGTTCTCAGTTGCCGTCAAACATGGAGTGGTTATAAATTGGATGTATTGGTTGTACCTTCACTGCGGTTTTACTTCTTGATTATTCCTTTAGCAAACTGAAATCTAGAATCATTTCTGCTCTTTATTGTCCACAAGTGTCAAGAAAGGATGTTAGAGTTTTGTTTTAATATGTGATTTTTGTTGTTTTGCTTCATTTTGCCATTCTGCTTAAGGATTTGGGGTTTGCAGGTTTATTTTGTGTTGTTTTTGTTTTAATTGAGCTAAGCTAAGGGTCACTATTGACAAAATTTTAAATTCTTACTGAATTTTCCTCTGTCCCTTTAGGACAGAAAATGCCTTGCCAAAGTTTAAAATAATCTCACTCGTGAAGAAAAAAAAAAACTTATAAGAACTATATAGTATTTTAACTAGTTTTTAACTGCAGAGCACTCTAAAGTCTTCAATAAAACTTAACACTTTTGAAATACATTTGTAATCATTCAAAACGATCTTCAATAGCTCAGTGATTTCAAGTATATCATGTTGCCACCAATTAATCCATAGAGAATTATTTTATTTAGTAAACAACAATTACATCTGGTTCTGTCGTCTGAACATCAGTTTATCAGTATGACATATACATAAGACATTTATGAGGATATCAGAGCAGTTGATGTATGCCTTCTGTTTTCTAGGGAAAAAAAATGGGCTGATAAGAATGAATTAATGATCAGAAAATTGGTGCCTGATAAATTATGAACTGGACGTGCTGTGTGTTTGCGGCACTCTTCCATCGTATGCCATACTAGGAACTGCTTATAGGAGGATGGCTTATTTTAAGGACTAAAATTAGTTCCTACCGGTTTTGACTGTTAAAACCCTGGAGTTTGTGAATATGCCTAACCCTGCTTGAATTACTATTTCGTTAAAGATTATTAATCACCAGCTGCCATCACCCAGTGGCAGGATTCCAAGGCAGCCCTCAGAGGAGTCCTCTGTTCATTTCTCTGTCCCAGGGTGACATAGTGTAGATGCGTTTTTGGCTTCTCTGTAAAAGATTGTAACTGCCTCTTAACTGTGTATGTTGTCACTGAGTTTCAAATCAGAGGATATTCAGAAAAAAAAAAAACCCTCAAATTATTAGATATTTAATGTAGGCCAATTAAGTCGTCATGTAATTTGTTAAGAGTTACATGGATTCAGAAAGAAAAAATTAAAAGTGATAGATTCTCAGTGCTTCGGTCTCTTCTGCTCTCCCTCAACCCATACATCCCCCAGTGATGTATTTCATGGGGTCACACGGTGGTAGGGAATAGTGTGGGAAAGAGAAAGACTTTGGCCTTTGAATTCTGTGAATTATTCAGTTGCCCATTCGAGTGGATTGCAGTTGCTCTTACTTTAGCATACTGTGCAGTGGTGACATGTCAGAGGTGGCATTACTGGTTGATAATGCAGCTCTGTAAAGTGTGTAGGCTCAGCTTCTAGTGTCCCCTCCCTACCCACACAGATCCCAGGACAGGTGCAAATACGACTTTACACATCGCAATAGCTCAAGCCATGCCTGCATCTTATCTGACTGTGCTTAAGATTTCACTTATTCTGCTGTTTTCTTATCATTACTGGGGATTTTCAAATTTTTATTTCTCAAGATAAAAGAGATTTGGAAAAGTATATAGACTTCCATTGTACAATTGTTCATAATTTCTCAATTGTCAAACATCTTTTTGGACAACTATCCTCATTATAATAAGCAAATTAATATTTTTAGTTCTCATACAAACTAAATTCTATTTACTCAAGTTTCAGAGCCATTTAAATTTTGAAATGAAGTGTCATTTTTAAATCTATATTCCTTCATGCTACATAAATAGAAAATTATCACCCTTAGTTTGTAATTTTTAATATTTTTAAATAATTGTTTTTTGTTAGAGTTATCTTATTTTTGCTAGGATTTTCCTCATCTTTTAAATTGTAATTTTACCTGAGAATTATGCTGTGACTGTGCTAACAGGTTCAATCCAGCAAATAAAAGGCACAATGGAAAAAAGCTATAAGCAATATTCACAGTAAATTAAGATATGACTTGTTGGCTCAAAAAAAGAAAAACATGTAGTTTTGATTTTTATAAAATAACAATACTTTCTCTGTCGTTAAATAGCTGCAGTTGTGTTATGAATGTATGAACATGATATCACAGGATCTCGTCATTTGTAGCTGATAACATTGTGTGAATATACGAGCTTAGGGAACGTAAATTTCTACTATAAAGGGAATTAATACAGTTGGATTTCTTAGATCTGTGAATTGGAGTATTTTTGCCATTTTTGGAGATTCTCATCTCACCTATGTCACATTCTGTTCTGACATACTTGATTATTCATATATTTCAACCTCTCTTATATTTTCTTTTTCTGTCTTACAGTACATGGTCTTATAATACATAAATTCCTTAGTTATGTATAATCTGTCATTCAACCTAACTACTATGTTTTTTGGGACCAGCAGGTGACGGAGGTGTTACGTTGCTGGACTTGCACATGGCCGACCACAGCATGAGTCACGCACCCAGTTACTTGAAACTCATGCTGGTTGTGTGTGTGTGTGTGTGTGTGTGTGTGTGTGTGTGTGTGTGCGCGTGCATATGCCCAAGATCCTGGGAGGAGACTGGAGAAGGGGTTGCAGCATAGTCAGCCCCCCAGATTTCTCACTTACTCTCTCTCACTGTCTATATCTCTCTCTTTCTCTGGCAAGCACCTATGGAAAAACCTTTAAAAATTACTGTATTTTTTATTGGTAGCAATTTAGCTTCATCATTGGTAGCAATTTTGTGAATTTTGTGGATGTATACATATTCTTAATCATATTGTCAGACCTTCTGCTTCTAAAAAAATAAAGGTTTTTTTTTTTTTTTATTCTATCATCATTTCATTTTCTGATATTTTCCAATTATTCCTCCTGTCTTTTTGTTTCAGCTGACTTTCATTCATGGTGCCTTTCTTCCATATCTGTTTAGTGATTTTTTTTTTTTTTTAAGAGAGAGAGACTTTTGCTATAGGGCATATGTGCTCACTGGAGAAACAGAGACAGAGAGAAAGAAAGCAAGGAATCACCCCCCTTGGGGGATGGCCATACCGCAATCCCTTCTCCTCCATTACCCTCTAGGTATTTTAGGCATGTACGCACACACACACATGCCTGGAGTGAGTTTTAAGCCTCCAGGTCTGGCACTGAATGGCAGTTGACTACGTGAGCATCCAGCGATGTAACCATTATGTCGTTTCCTTGTCCCTGGTGATTTTTTTTTTATATGTTAGCTTTTTATTCTTTTGAAATCTTACCTGTGTAAATTCCATGACACTCGGGGTAAAGATAGGTTTCTCTAGAAGGTCTTTGTTTTGCTCTAGTTAGAGATATGAAGGCTCTATGAAAATTGATGCCTGTATATTAAATTATCTTTAATTTTCTTATGGAACAAACCTACACATGTGTTTTCTGACTTGTTTAGAATTTTTAGAAATATTTTTCTCTGCTTTAGGTCAGTGTTAGAAAAGGAGAGATGGATTCTAATCCACATGTACAATGAGGATGCAAACTTTGTGACCCCAAGATTAAGGGTCCACAAGAACCAATGCTCAAATTGATGGGCTCAGCAAATATTTTCAAGGTAGAGCCAGCTTCTTGTACCTCTGTCACTCTTACCCTCAGTCTCTCTGTAGTAATTTGTTTACTTTCTCACTAGCTTATGTACAGACATACGATTTAAAACATAGATATATAGTATTATGTGTGTGTACTTGTCTTTTGAGTCATCAGAAAAGTCATGACATCTTTTTCTATGCAACAGTGCACCATGACTTCTCCAACAACTCAATAATAGATTATTTCATATTAAAATTTTATATATAAATATATATTTTTCTCAATCCACTAGCCATTTATGGCACTAATTGTGTTTTATGATAACATTTTCAGTATTTTACAGTGTGTGTATTTGTGTAAATGTGTGTATATATTTTTTTTTCAGTGAGACAGTCTGAGTATCTAGTTTGCCCCATTGCAATAAATGAATGTCTGAGGGAATTTCTTGAGTGACTGAGGAAAAATGAGGCAGAGAAAGTAAAGCATTGAATATTTATACACCTTTAAAATCCTGATTATTTAACTTATTAATATTTTTTTCTTCTTTAGAGGGAAATCAGCTCTGATGGCTGGCTTCTAATGGTGATACCAGCTTTTATTCTATTATTAGTAGAAACAATTATTTAATAAGTAACGTTAGTTAAGACTTGATTTTCTTCCCAATATATGCAAAAATTATTTTCAAGTTTCACATGAGTCTGTGTTTTCAAGAGTTCGTTATCTGGCAAGGCATCACGCTAACTCCAGCTGGATTCATATGAGGAATAGAAGGCGTAGTGGCTATGTTGCTGGACTCCCACATGGTTGACTTGAGTCCTAGTCCCAGTGGCTTGAAAATCACACCAGGCAGGTGTATGTGCATGCCCAAGATCCCAGGAGGAGAAAAGATTGTGGCATGGCTCTCTCGCCCAGGGGGTGATTTCTCACTTTTCCTCTCACTGTCTCTGTTTCTCTTTCTCTCTCTCTCTGGTGAATTCACATGTCCTAAGGCAAAAACCTCTCTTTTAAAAAATGTGAACACATATCAGCAATTTTGGAAATTCACAATAGTATTACTACTCTGTTTCCAAGCAGATTTCAAAGAACTTCAATAAAAAAAATTCTAGTTTTTTTTTTTTTTATATTATGAGCTATTGACAGATGTAGCTGACAAAATAGTTCATCATAATACCTAGTGTGACATCAGTTTTAGATATGTTGCAGTTTGACTAATTTCACATTTATTTTTATTTGTTAAAAACTTACAGAATAGGTGGAAGATTTATTTCGGGTGAAAGTAAATCTTTAAAATATAAAGCCTGTTGTTACTGACATTTTAATACTATGTGTTACTTCTGTATGAAGTCATTATGGAAGAGTCTGAGTACAGCCAGACCCTTAGCACATACTTACTGTGTCACTGTGGGTTTACTGTATACAGCATCTGCACTTCAGTTTCTTCATTTGTAAAATACAGCCAATACTAGAACTTGTAAGAGATAAAGTATTCCATACACGTAAAACACCCGACAGTGAATGTCAGCCATTTGTTCAGCACCTTCTATGTTTCTAGCTGATTCTCCAGTGAATCTCTAGGATCTTGTAAATGATAACTAAACTGAAGATTGAGTAAAATAATTGCACAGTCCTCATATATTGGGAAATGAATGAAAAATAATTTTAAAAATTGCTTGACATAGATAGTATAATGATTAAAAAGATACCACCTATAAGTAAATGAAAAGATAACGTAACAAAATTCATGATCTGAGGCTCAGCCATGGTAGCATGGGCTGATAGGCTCTACCACTAAGCAGCCTGAGGCTGCATTGAAGGGGGATCTAGGTTGGAGTCAGTCCCCCACAAAAGACTGACATTGGTGAACCTGTAGACTCATGAGGAGGACAAGGCAGGACTGCAATATATTAAAAAAAAAAAAAATCAAAGTCTATCTGAAAGGGCCATTTGTTATCCTTTCACTTTATCTTCGGTTGGTTTGTTTTAGTTTGCTTCTCGGCACATGCAATAGCCAGAGGAGAGAAAGAGAAAGAGGAAAATGGGAAAGCACCCCTCATGGCGGATGGACATGCCTCAATCCCTTCTCTTCCATTTTCTTCTCCTGGCATTTGAGGTCTGCATACCAATATACCCAGTTTGTTTCTCAAGTCATTGGGAGCAGTGCTCAAACCACACAGTCAGCTATGTAAGAACCAACCACCTTAACCACAGTCCCATCAGCTGACACTGAAAGAAGTGTAATATTTTCTTTGTATCATCATCATCCTGAAATAGCAAATTTTCAATATTTTGTCTGGCTACTTTTAGTTCTATTCATTCAGTTTTCTAGAAATAAAATCTTTATTTCAAGATAATTTCATGATTGTCAAATATATCTTTATCATTAGATTTGTTTAGGATCATCATAAGCAGATTTTGCAGTTATATTTGATAACTATGTATAATTTATTCCACTTTCCCAGTCCAGCTAACCTTTTATGGCTTAGTAATTGTGTTTTATGATTATATTTTCAATTTGTAAACCAGACTGTAATGAAACTCTTCCCTCATAATTTTCTAGGAATCACTTAATTTTAGAATATGACAGTAATTGGTGCTGTCTAGAGAGATTTTATGTGTTACAGTTAAAAATGGAATCTATTTTTATTTCTGTTGCCTACTCAAAGTAGCATATCTAAAATATGGATAGAGCTATTTTACTTTTTAAGGATGTTTTAAAGATTTCTCTTAATATCTTAATATTTAGCTGATATATTGTATCAGATAAATATCCTATGAACTAATCTAAGACACGTATCTAAGATATATCACAGACAAACCTAATGTCAGCCTAAAATGGTAAATTTAGTCATAGCATGTATAACAAAAGGAGTTTCTTTGAGCATAAGTATGAGGATGGTCCCTGACATGCCACGCAAAGGAATGAATTCAGGTTGCCCTAAGCATGCATGTCAACATCCTAACAGTCCCCAAGCAGGTTCAAAGCTGAAAGCTCTAAGTGGAGATTCACGTGTCAAATCATACCAGATATATTGGGGCAATTTTTCTTGTCTATCAGGATCAATAGCAGGAGTGGTGTCAGTCCAGAGTTGGAGAGGCAGTGTCTGGGCAGATGTACTTTTAGCAGTAGTCCTTTTGTCAGGTGGCAGTGGTCTTTGTACAAGGTGGTATTCCTGGCAGAGTTCTTTAGATAACTGTTCTTGTTTACAGGCATGCTATGGTAAGAAATCACCTCATCCATGGCCTCCCCCTGTTTTGTCAGGATTGACACAAATGACTCCATTTTGATTCTGACAAACTTTCACACTAGTAGATGTCTATTACATGTATCAGATCTTATATATTTAAAATTTACTCTAGTTAGTATAAAAACAAATAGTAATAGGATTTTACTATTTCTCTATTACTGCTTAAAATACTTTGATTGCTCTTCTGTAAGATATTGCCATAGTGCTATAAAAACACTATAAATCTTTCTCTCAGAGATCTAGGTTCAAGTTCTATTCAAATAGACATAACCCAAGAGATTTAGACTAAGCACTTTAAAATTTGTGGCCATCCGATGTCATAGTAAACTTCATGGAAGCTCTGATTTCTCTTATACAAAATTGAGATAATCACATAGTGTTTTGGATAAATAACGATCACATAAAGATATTATAAAATGTGGGACAAGCAGTTGGCATGGTGATTAATGTGAAGGACTCCCACATGGCCTACTGTGGTTCGAGTCCCAGACCTGACAGCTGGCTTTCTCACTTTCTCTCTCTCTCTCTGGTGAGCACACGTGCCCTGTAGTATTTAAAAATAGTAATAATGATAGCTAATAAAACTTAATAAAAATTATTTTCAAAAATATATAAAATGAGATAATACATATAAAACACTTGAAATAGCATCGGATAATTCTTTTTTAAATAATTATTATTATATAGGTAGCTGTCAGTTAATAATTGTAGCAAAGAATGCATGTGTTAATTTTAAATTGTCTTTCCTGGATCCTCAGATTTCCAACAAACACCTCTGTTGACATACCATATAAAACACACTTAGGCATGGACTTTTGTACACTATTCACCAATGATGTATGAAATAAAATACCTATATGCACTTATTTAATTCACGCATTTGCAAATGCATTTACTTCACTTGTACATTGTAAATAGAGATATGTATTACTTTAGACCTAGTTCATGATCAGTATGCCAATATGATTTAAAAAAAAAAACAGAATGTCGCTATATAAAAGGGTGATACTGGCATGAAGATGTTTGATATTTTATAGCATCTATTTCATTGAAAAGAGATTCAAAACATTCTTTAAGTTTTATATCTATGTTGTGGCTATAAAATGGATGCAATACATAAATAGCAAAATTTTACTAAAGTCTGGTTCAAATGAAAATAATGGATACACAGAAATAGGTTCATTGTATGTAATGTCTATATCAAGGTATACACGTTCATATTAATTTTCCTAATTAATATGGATATGCTTCCTCAAAGCAATAAGTAAAGTCGGTCTTACTAAAATAAACAATAGGAAGTGTTTGGAATAAAACATCAAAGCTTCTCAAGAAATTGGTTTGAATTATGACGCAAATAGGAATTGTGTGACTGAAGCTTTCATTTCCATTCTGTTCTCCTATTTGCCAGCTTTTGGTGTTATGGCTATTAACTTTTATAGATGTCATACATTTTTATGATAATCACTCAGCTCCGTGTTTGGTGAGGAGCTAGACTTGTGTTCCTTGAACGAGGGCAAGAACGAATTACCTCAGATCTTCAAGATCTATAAAAGGTGTTTTTCTGTTTAATTACTTATGGTTGATTGTTTCAATGATCAAGGAGATTTCAAATATATATTGTTACTCGAAAAAAATAATATGTTTACTTTATTTTGGAAATGTCCTTAAAATAATACAAGATTTCTATAGTTCAAATTATTTCACACAAATGTATCAGAAGGCAAACGAGGCAAATGAATGGTTTTATGTTAATTTAAGTTAAATATTCTATCATAATTAATATTTCTCTCATATTTAACTTTCAATTGTCCCATTAGTATTATATTTTATAAAATATACAGTAAATACTTAGGTAAAATATAATAAGGCAATTAGAAGTATCGTTTGAATCCACATATTGGAATCAGTTAATATTGCTCTTAAATCTCTTTGAGTCTCTGTATTTTACGTGTATCTTCCTTTTCCTTGGCATGCAGTTATAATTGATGGGATCAGCAGGTGGTATAGTGGTTAAGGTGCTGAACTCCCATATGGCCAACTGTGGTTCCAGTCTTAGAAATGGTGGCTTGAAATCCATGCTGGTCACGTATGTGTGCATTCCCAAAATCCCAAGAGGAGAATGGAGGAAAGAAGATTGTGCCATAGCCATTCCCCATTGGGGTAGTTTCTAGCTTTCGGTCTCTCCAGTAGGTGCATGCAAGCTATAGCAAAAATTTCTCAAACAAAAAATAACAATAATGTGTCATTTAGATATTTTTTATATACCATGCAAATATCTTTCATGAAGTGACTGTTTAAGTCCTTTTTCTCAATTTTTTAAAAGAATGAGTTATTTTCTCTGTTTATAGTTGATTTATCAGGTTGTTAAAAATATATTTTGAACGTAATTTCTTCACAGCCATTGTGTCATCAAACATTTCACATTCTTTACCTGTCTCTAGTCAGCAGTAGTTTTTAATTTTGATAAATGTTAAATTTTTTTCTTTCATAATTGCTAGTTAAGTCCTGCCTAAGAAATGCTTGCCCACTTTAAAATCATGATTATGTATATCTTCTATTAGCTATAGTGTTTTGCTTTTATAACATTAGCTTTGAAAAAAAACTCATTTCTTTAAACACTTTCCAAATGAAATCAAACCACCTGGCAGCCCCTTTACTCATTTTCTTATAATGACTTAAGAGATGGATTGAAATGGAATAATTCTCTTTTGGTTTTTGTAAAATAAAAGGTTATTTCCCTTGACTTTTCACCCTGTTAAAAAAATTAATAAGATGAATTTTCTCTTGTTGAGAGGATTTTTTTTTTGTATCCTGAAATTTCCATTGAAATGTTTAATTTTTATTTTTTATGACCTGACAGTTAAAAACACTCTTTTAGGTAGTGTAACATTCAGTGTCTTGATTTAATAGTGTCAGCAGCGAAATTGGAAACAGTGTTTAGTTTAGCACCTTGATCTTGTACAAATGGGATATATATCTTTTATTTGATTTTATTTGAAAAATGTTTAAAGAAATGAGGTGGCTAATTATAAATATGCATATGAGTGCATGCCTGAGAACTATAAATGATCACAAATCTTCCAGCAATCTGATCTTCATGAATCTCAACCTTTTCTTAAGTAAAAATTTACACATTTCTTGGAATATTTTTTCACCTCTCCACATTACAAATGCATACATTATTAGTCATCGTTTAATAATCAACAAATATTTATCTAGTAGTTTCATTTAATAATCAACAAAAATTTACCAAGCACTTACTATGCCAGGCAGAGTTATTAATATTGGGGCTTGAAAAAAATATATAGTGCATTTTCTCTCATCAGAAAAATTACATTCTATCAGGGGAGATTTTTTTTTAAATAATACAAATGCAATATTAATTGTAATTCATAAACTATGTATAATGTGCTATAGGCAAACAGTCAATGATAAAGAATAAGTATTCTGGGGCTGGCCTGGTAGCCTCCTGGTTAAAGGAGCCAGATCCTACATGTCCAACTGCAGTTTGAATGCTGATGCTAACAGCTTGAAAAACACATGGGCACACATATGTACATGCCTTAAATTCCAACAGGATGGAGGAGGCGTGAGCATGCCCCATTAGGCGTTTGTTTCTCTCTGTCTCTGTTTCTCTTCGATCAGTGCACATTCCCTGAGGCAGTAAAAAGAAAAAAGAAAGGAACAAGTATGTGGCTGAGCAGGACAGGGGCATTACTAAGAAAAGTCATAAGCACATATGGCAGTGGGGATAGGGTTATTTTGAGTTAAATATCATCATCATCATCATCATCATCATCATCATCATCATCATCATCATTATTTTGAATATGACCAGAGAGAGACAAAGAGAGGGAAAACAAGAAAGCTTTGGGACTTGAACTGTGGTCAGCCATCTAGGAATCCAGCACCTTTAACCACCATGCAACCTGCTAGCCCCACTATTATTATTTTTTAATTTGCTATAGGACCTATGCAGTCACCAGAGAGAGAGAGAGAAATAAAACAATTCACCAGGTCCGGGATTTGAACTGCAGTCAACCATGTGGGAGTCCAACACCTTAAATACCATGCCACCTGCTGTCCTGCCAGATTATTTTAAAGAATTATTTATTTTTATTCACCACTATTATTATTTGACCGGACAGAGAGAGAGAAAGAAAGGAAAGTGAAAAAACAAGCTGCCAGGTCCAGGACTCAAACTGTGGTCAGCCATGTGGGAGTCCAGCACCCCAACTACCTGCTAGCCTCCCATTTACTTTAGTAGAGTTATTTCATAAACTTTTATGATATCATTGATATCAGAGCAGTAGTGATAGAAAACATAAAAAATGAAGTAAGCATTCAAATACATGCACACACAACACACACACGCACACACACTTTTATATGTATGCATGTATATGTAAAGTCCGAGTTTTCATATTTGTTGCTGGGATGAATTGGTGGTATATGACTTGTAGTGGATATGTCTCTCTGGTTTTATCCTGTATTACTTAATTTTGTCATTGAAGTAGAAGAGGATTTGAGTGCAATTGTCTTATTAATGTCTTGCCTTAGAGAGAGAAATAAAGAACAGCTTATCTGGAAAGTCTTTGCTCCTGTATTTTCTTTGCAGTCCAAGTTCTTACCACCTGTCTCATTTTCATGTATGTGATTTTGCAGAGTTGTCTCTTGGCATCACTAACTGAATACCTGTTTAGAAAAACAAGGGCTGACTAGGGATGAAAACAGTTTATTTCAACTTCAGAGGCAATTGTTATAGTACACAGTATGTTTCTAGTGCTTTGTTAAAAGAACAATAGCGGTATTTGGTATGTCCAAAGAAGGATTTATTTACAAGAATGTAATTCCTTTTTCCCCACAGATTCCATGGTGTATTCTAGTGATTGTCTGTGTCTTTACAAACTGTTCAGTGATCTGGCAAAGAAAAGGGCTTCATTGTGAATAAATATTTGTTCATTAATGTGCTTAATTAACACAAGTAAAACTGATGAACTCAGTGTTAAATGTGATTGCAAAGTTTCTATTTTATGATCAATCCCTAGCATTTATCATTTATTAAGCAAGTATTAATTGAGCATCAAGTTTTGGTCAGAGACTTTACTAAGTGCTGCAGACCAAAAAAAAAAAAAAAAGTCTTGGAGAAGTTCATTGTTTTTCAGGAAAATAGATGGCTAAAAAATAATTATATTGTAGTGTGATGAAAATAATAGATATAGTGACAAAGGGTTATAAGTTATGAGCTACATGACCAAACTCGGTTGGAGTACAGAGACCACAGCAGGGCAGAAGTGAAGAGAGTTCAGATCTAATGTCATGATTTTACATTGCACTCATTGGGGATGGATTGAAACTACAGGAATGGAATTTGCTTTTGGCATTTTGAGTCTGTAATTTGAGCCTAGCCACTGCATGGTACAGCAGTTCTGTGCTTCAAGTCTAGTTCTACAATGTAATAACTAAATGACCTCAAAGAGTAGAGCTCTGTGTCCTGGTAAGGATCAGGGTTTGACCACAAAAATTGGTGACCCTGTCAATGCATGTGATGATTTCATGGATCTCCTTTTTAAAAATAAGTTGTGAAAAAAAAAATGAATATTTTCTATCAGGAGTTTTGACTTGTAGCTACTAGTGGAAAACTCTTCCAGTGCCACAGTCCCCTATGTATGTATGTTACCTTAGATGATAATAACAAGAGATACAGAAAATAGAATTGTGTTTACATTAAAAACCATATTTTGATACTGGAGAACAGTACGACTGATATGAAAGCATGAGGTGGTGGGGTAACCAAGTGTATAGGGGTATCCCACTTGGTGCGATTACTTTAGAATTTGGGGAAATTTGGCAACTTCCATTTTAGAGAATTATAGAACTACAGACAAGATACTGTTGGGTTGTCTGCAAAGTCATGACACATATTTGCATAGGAAAATATGTCATGACCTTCCTGATAACCTCATATTTATTTTGGTTTATCTCCTTCCCTTGAAATTCCAATTTCAGCTAAGGCAAACAGTGGGCAATTATTGCAGTTATTTAGGAAATATGATGGTGGGCGTAACTGCTGATTTTAATGGAACAGATTTTACCAGTGGAATGGAAAGCAATGACAGGAAAAACATTAAGTGGGTGTTGAACAATGAGGTTCTGAAATAGGACTCTAGGAAAGGACATACAGGAGTGAGAGGGCCCTGACTCAGTGAGGGAGATAGATTTGACAAGACCCAGAATCCTAGATGTGACGTCAGAGTAGGGTAATGATTATTTTGCGGTTGACAACTGTGAGGTAGGTTATTCAGAAACAAAAACCATCCTTTTAAGATAATCACATTTGGGGACAAGCAGATGGTGTAATGGCCATGGTGCTGGACTCCCATATAGTTGACTGCGGTTCAAGTCCCGGATCCCGTGGCTTAAACTCACGCTGGATGCGTGTGCGTATGTGCCCAAGATCCCAAGGGGAAAATGGAGGAGAAGGGATGGTGGCATGGCCATCCTCTCTGGGGGGTGATTTTTCACTTTCTGTCTCTCTCTCTATCTCTCTCTGTCTTTCTGGTGAGCACATGCACCCTATAGCAAAAATCTCTAAAAAAAAAATAATAAAAGAAAGAAAGAAAAAGATAATTACATTTGTTGTCAAATATTTAACTACCTAGAAAAAGTCCTCCAGAGAAACAGGACTAATAGAAGGGGGGAGGGGGAAGAGAAAGAGAGAGAGAGAGAGAGCATACATACAAAGCATAAAAAAAAGATCAGTATTGTTTTAGTCAAAAGCCTTAAAATTCTATTTCATCAGCTTAGTCTCATGTACTTAATCTAACTTCTGTTGTGGTCCAAGCTTTCCATTTAAATTTTGGAAGATAATATTCAACTCTGGACTTATCCCAACCATTAAACTGGCCCCTTTTTAGCTTTTTAATTAACTCTTATTTTTGTGTGTCTGACTTTAGGTTTCCTGATATAACACTCTCTTCAGAACTTCTTGGAGAACTGGTCTAATATCAGTAAATTATTTCAGGTTTTGTTTATTTGTTCTTGTCTTCTCTTCCCGTAAGAAGGATAATCTTGCTGGATGTAGTTTTCTTGGTTGAAATTGTTTTTCACTTAACACTTTTCTTTTCTTTTATTTTTTTGGAGAGGTTTTTGCTGTAGGGCACATACACTTGCCAGACAGACAGCGAGAAACAGAGAGATAGAAAGTGAGAAATCACCCCCCAGGGGGGATGGCCACGCAGCATTCCCTTCTCCTCCATTCTTCTCTCGGGATCTTGGGCATGCACGCACATGCGCCCGGTGTGAGTTTTAAGTCACCAGGTCCGAGACACAAACCACAGTCGACTACATGGGAATCCAGTGACAAAGTCATTACACTAACTGCTGGTGCCCTCACTTAACACTTCGAATATATTTTCCCATTCTTTCCTAGCTCGCACTGTTTCTGATGAGAGGTCCACTGTTAGCCTGATGGGATATCCTTTGTCGGTAACTTGTCATTTCTCTCTTGCCAGTCTCAGTACCTTGTCTTTGTCTGTGAATTTGGACAATCTGGCTATAATATGTCTTGGAGAAGATCTTCTTGGGTTGATTCTATTTGGGGTCCTATGTATTTCTTGGGTCTGGATCTTTGAATGCCTCTCTAGGTTTGAAAAGTTTTCTTCCAGGATTTCATGGAATATATTATCAATGTCCTTATTAGTGTGTTCACCTTCTGGATACCAGTTATCTGGATGTTTGGATGCTTGATGGTATCTAGTATTTCTCTATATTATTCTCCTTTTTTTTGAACTATTTTCTCAGTGTGGCAGATTTTTTTAGGCCAGTGATTCTTTTTTTCCAAATTGGAGATTATATCTTCTGTATGATCTAGTCTGCTTTTAATACTTTCAAGCAAGGTTTTGATTTCCTTTATTACAGCCTTCATTTCTAACTTTTCTGTTTGATTCATTTTTATAGTATGTATTTCCTCTTTCAGATCATGCAAGAACTTCATCACCTCCTGGAACTCCTTGGCTCTATTCTCCTGCCTCTTCTGGAGTTCATTGTCTCTCTTCTATTGCATCTCTTGTTAACTTTGTCTCTATGAATATTCTAAATTCTTTATCAGACATTTCCATTGAACTGTGTGTGTATGAAGAGGAGTTATTCTTTTCCCTTGGAAGAGATGTATTTTCTTGCTTTCCCTTATTTCTTGTGACACTGTGGTGATTTCTAGTCATCTGATGGATGGTGTGTTTCTTCCTAATTCTTGAAATTCGATCTGAGTGTTCAGGAGCGTGCAGGAGGAGGTAATCTGCAATCTCTCTGTCCTTCTATTTTTATTCCTTTGTGCAGCAGATTTAGTGGGTATTGAGGAATATGTTAACACACTAGTGGTAATTGGATATTTAGCTATGGTTCCCTTAGATCCGTCTAGACATTCAGTGAATGGAGATTGAGCAGCAAAGAGATGAGGTAAAAGAATAAGAAAATAGAGAGCAAAAAAAAGAAAGAAAGAAAGAAAGAAAGAAAGAAAGAAAGAAAGAAAGAAAGAAAGAAAGAAAGAAAGAAAAAAAAAGAAAAAATACTTAAAAAAAAAGAAAAAAATTAAAACTGTGAGGGGCACAAGTGCACCGTTTGAGATAACGAGTTCTCAGCAGCGATGGAGGAGTCTTCTTCTGAAGGATTGCCCCTTGCCTCTCCTATAGGGGAGAGGGGGAAGTGGATTATTAGCAAGATAAAGGAGGATCTGAAAGCCAAAATAATACTTTACCTTAAATTTAAAAATGAAAAAAATTACAAAAAATGAGAAGACACAGAGAGGCAGAGACAGTCAGAGAGAAGGATAGAGAGATACCCTACCACTCGAGACTGGGGTCTAGAGGCTGAATTATCAGTAAAAAATCTTCATTTTATTTCCTGAAATTAATCGTTCTCGGCAGCAATGGTAGAGTCTTCTGTCTCTCATGATTTTCAAGCCACTGCATCTTAGACTCAAACTGCAGGTTTATTTAAGGGATCCAGCCACCTCACTCACCATACTTACACTTGCCTAATGAGGTTTTGATAAATGTATGTATTGCCGAATGATTAAATCAAGCTAACTGGGATATTGTTCACCTCACCTACATATCTTTCTTTGTGGTGAGAACATTTAAAATCTACTCTCAGCATTTTCCAAGTATGTAGTTCAATATTAAGTATATTCTCTGTGCCAAATAATCAGTCTTCAGAAATGTTCATCCTGCCTTACTGAAACTGTGTGTGCTCTGGCCAACATCTCTCCCTCTACCCCTTCATTATC
>NW_006159723.1:572835-589292 GCF_000334495.1 Tupaia belangeri chinensis
TCCCTACCCTAACCCCAGTAACTCCTATTCCGTTCTTGGCTTCTATAAGTTACATTTTGGATTCCACATATAATTGAGATGATGCAGTGTTTGTGTTTCTGTATCTGGCTAATTCACTTAGCATAATTTAAGACTGAATAGTATTGAATCCTGAATATATTCTAAATTGTCTTAATCCATTTACCCACTGGTAGACATGTAGTTTATTTCTGTATCTTGGCTATTGTGACTAACACTGCAATAAACATGGAAGAACAGGTATCTCTTCAATAAACAGATTTAATTTTTTTGGATATATATATATATATCCACCAAGAATTGGAATTGCTGGACCATATGGTAGTTCTAGTTTTCTAATTATTTTGCAGAATCTCCCTACTATTTTCCATAGCATTGGCTGAGCCAATTTCCATTCCTACCAACAGTGTACCAGAGTTTACTTTTTTCCATATATTCCTCAGTAATTGTTAAGTTTAATTATTTTGATGACCTCCTAACAGGTGTGAAATTATATCCTTTTTCATTTCCATTTGCATTTCCTTGCTGACAATAAACTTCTGACGCTGATGTCATCACCAGGTAGTTCAATTTACCGAGAAGCTACTATCTATTGTTTTCCATGTATTTCTTTTAAGTTTAACATAGGTATGACTAATTCACAAAGTTGCCATTAAGACCTGAAAACAGTATATGCTTACAACTTTATTACCCAGTCACTGATAAGAAAAAACAAAACAAAACAAAAAAACTTTTCTAATCATTCCAACCAGTGACGGGACATGAAAACATTGAAGAAATGGTATATGGAACAGCACATGGTTAACAATTACAGATGTTTCAAAATGTGCTAAAATTTTAAATCATCACAACCTAATCATAGAAAGTAGCTCCAATACCGCATATCACTCTATGCCTAAGATTACTCTTGTCACTCGCTAGGGAAGACAATTTCCTGTGAGCTCTCTCATGCAATGAAAACCAATAAATCACATGCTAAAACTCTGAAAAATGTGCTGCTTCTTAAAAGAGTATTAACAGGAAGGTTAACTTGTTTTAAAGAACACTTTCTCTTAGCTATTAGAGTAATTATTTTTTTCAAGATGATGTAGATAAGGTAGGAAAACAGACCAAAGTTTGTATAAACAAGTTCTAGAAAGGTAAGTAATTTGTGAAAATATGTTTTGAAACAAGGCAATATAGAGCAGATAAAAGTTTAAGTGCCTGTATATTTTTTTTTTACATAAACCAGGGATTTACCCATCTGTAGTGCTGAATTTCTAATCATTAAATAAAAAATGTCAAGACATGAACTGTAGTATGCTAATTCTAAAACAAAGTGGGACCAGCAGTTAGCATAATGGCTATGTCGCTGGATATATGTGTGTGACTTTATAGAATATGGAGTGTCAATTTGCTTTTAATTTCCTTTTTTAATCTCTACCCTTGTATATTTTCTTGTTGCTTCTAAATTTGATGGTACTGTCTTTTTCCTAATTAATACTTTTTATATTTTTCCATTCTACTAAAATATGAAAATACTGATACCATAAAATTGTTGAAGTAGATAATTTCCAAGAGGCCTTTTAAACCTTTAAAAGTATGAATTTTGGGATCACATGGCACCTGCTTCAGTTATACTACTGGATATTTATTTGACTAAATTACAATTAGGAAGGGCAAAACATTTAAAATTAGGCATGCCAAATTTCAATCCTAGAGTTAACTGAAGGAAAAAAAAAATAGAGTAAGAAAAACAAGAGATGCTTTATATATTTTTTCAGTTTAGTTATGTGGAATTAAGATTTTTGTTGCTGTTTGTTAATGAGAAAAGGCTGAAATTAGCCTTTTCAAAACCTAGGCTTTAATAAAGGATTCTCCCTCTTTGTCATTGTCATTCAGAGCATTTTCCTTTTGTTCTGAATGTCATTAGTTGAAATTTGTATCTGAATATCCATGCATGCTGTGACAAATTGGAATAACATGTAGATATGAATCTTTGTTCAGACACATAAAATACAGTGGCAAGAGAAAGAAAACAGAATCAGATTCTGTTTATCTGTGCTGCAAATGACTATGGAGTATGCAAATATTGTTGACCATGATGTTATTTCATTAAGATAGTAATTTATTCTCCTCACATCGTTATATAAGAAGAAGTTCTAGCCCTTATTATTATAACTAGTAAGTATTAAAACCAGAGTTAAATGGGTCAGAGGTGTTGTGGTGGTTAAGGTGCTGGATTCCTATAAAGACTGTGGTTCAAGACCCAGTTCTGACAGCTTGAAAATCATACAGAGTGCGTGTGCACGCATGCATGCCCAAATCCCAAGAAGAGAATGCAGAAGGGTTTGCGACATGGCCATACCCCAGGAGAGGAATGATTTCTCACTTTCCCTCTCTCTGTCTTCTCAGTCTCTAGTGAGTGCATACACTATGACAAAAAAAAAAAAAAAATGCAAACAAACAAAAAGAACAACAGCAGAATTAAACATATACAGTAAAAAATGTTGTCAAATATGCTTAAAAGTAAGTTATAGCATATTCTGTGCCCATGGGAATGTAATAGATTAAATAATACCTCTCCAGAGTAGATTTACTCATTATTTAAGCCCACATTTTAAACCGGATATTCCTTACTCTGTTTATCCTAGTGCTGATGAATCTTTTCTAAACTCTGTGTTAAAATATTTTATTTCCTTACGATACAGATCCATGGACTACGGAACTTCAGCACTACATTCTTCAGAAAAAGCTAGTGCTTCTGCTGAACAAACAGTGAAGCTAGACAAAGAATTGCGTGGGGAATTAGATTAGCTATGCTAGTAAAGGCAGAGCTGAAGCCCCATTAGAGCTGGCCCAGCCAGCGTTCGTGTTTGGAGGAGCTGAGCAAATCACATTAATTAATGTCCACAATGCTTTTTTTTGGTGAAAAAGTCTGGTGTCAGAGAGGAGACAGGCATTTCCTTTTTTATCTATACATTATAGCAGCCCACCCAGGTCCCTGGGCCACTGAAAGGAAGCAAAAGGAAATGAAGCAAAAATAATCTCTTTTTTAGTCTCAAAGCCAAAAGAATGCTGCTCATTTAAACCATTCTTTTCATTGGAAGGCCTAAGTCTGAATTCTGCATCTATGAGTGTGTGTGTGTGTGTGTGTGTGTGTGTGTGTGTGTGTATGGTATGTGGTGTGTGTGTGTCTCTGTTTATATATGCATTATGTTTCCTTGCTAGAAAAATCTCATGAAGTAGGATTCTTTTTCTCAAAAAATCTTAAACTTAAAAAAAATTATCAAGTGAGTACTGTAGTAGGATTTTATGCACTCCAGTTGTTTATATTACTTTCTCTTTAATTTTTCTCTGCACTGTCAAATCACAATCTCATGAATGTAGAAATAAAGATGGCTATGATATAAGAGACACAGGATGTGAATTGAATTCTAGAATTATATATGAAATGAAATTATATGTTCTGAAAAGTAACATAATATAGCACTTTAGAGCTTTTACATCAAAATGAATGTGATTACCTTTAAAGTCACCACCTTGGAGGTAGTTTTGGTTTATTTCTTGCCATGTACATAGTTTATTTTCCTACCTTATTTTTTTTTTTAATTTGCTGTAGAGTATATGTACTTTCTGGAGAGAAACAGAGAGAGAAAAAGAGCAAGAAAGTGAGAAAGCATCCCCCCCCACCACCACCACCTCCAGGAGGGATGCTTTAATTCTTTATCATCCATTTCTCCCTTGTTTTGGAAGTTAAGCATCCATGCACATGTGCTCAGTGTTTCTTTTCAAGCCACTGGATCCAGGACTTAAACAGCACAGTGGTTCAGATGAGATCCATCCACCTTAACCACCAGGCCACTGTCTGGTCCAGGATGCTTTATAAAAGCAGCACTTTGATAGTAACACTGATAGCCTGTATTTAAAGGAGAGGGAAACAGGGAAGTGGATGTTGGGTAAGGATGTTGCATAGCAAAGCCCATTGAGCCACAAAGCCTCATGTGGTACCAGTTATAGCAATTTCTTAGGGAATTGGCACAATCTTTAACTTTGCAGAACTAAAATTTATAATACTCAAGAGAATATTCAATGGGAAAAAAGAGAGTATTCAATAATAATTTCATATAAGTGAACTGACTCACTTTAATAATCTTACAAGAGACCAATATGTAACCCCAAATCATGATACATTATTACTATACACTTAGAGAATACTTCCGTTATCTACGGCAGTCTTTCTGACCAGTGCTTTAGATTATCTGATGAACAATTAAAGAACATTTGGATGTAAAAGATATGAAAAGTAGATTATTAAAATGATGGTCTGCTGAGGTTGAGGTGTGAAAGAATGAGTCCACTCCTAGCCTGGAGCCTCCAGATCCACTTTGGGTTCTGGAAAATGTGGGCAGACACAGTCAAATTCTCAACCTTTAGGCTTTCACTCCTGGAAGCATGTAGAAAGATATTTTTCTTCTGTTGGCACTCTCATCCCTCAGGTAGGGTTCAATGAAATTCCTTGAGTTTATTTTCTTTTTTATAAACAGTTTCCACACTGGTATGACAATAAATTGTTGCCTTGGTCGTATCTCCTCCATGTTCCCAAGTTTTGTGACAGCATAGTTGTGTGAAGCTCTTGGGTTGTTCTTCTAGATGGGAAAGAACATCATGAAAAGATCAGGGCAAAATTCTCCAGGTGCTTTTTATGACATCCATGAAGACAGTATTTTAAGATTTGAATATATTGTGCTGATCACAAAAGTACATGTGGAAGAGACCAAAGTTAAACTACACTTTTAAAGAAATATTTTGTTCATAAAACATGTGAAGTTGCCTTTTATTATGGGAAGATCTAAAGAACAGAAACAAGTTTTTCAAGTTGCTATGCCTAACATATTAATCTGGGTGGCAAATAATACATTTTTTAAATCAATATTAGGTAGTAGGGACCAGCAGATCGTGTAATGACTGTGTCGTTGGACTCCCATGTTGTCGACCACAGTTCAAGTCCCAGACCTGGTGGCTTAAACTCATGCTGGGCACATGTGTGTGTGCCCAGGAAACCAACGAGAATGGAGGAGAAGGGATTGCGGCATGGCCATCTGCCCTGGGAGGTGATTTCTTGCTTTCTGTCTCTCTGTCTCTCTCTTTCTGGTGAGCGCACATGCCCTAGAGCAAAAACCTCTCAAAAAAAAAAATTAAGTTATAAAGAACTGGTACCAGTTCAGAATTGGCTAAGATAATGACTAAGGGAGGGTTCACATTTGTTTTGCCTTGCTTTACATGAACCAAGGAATAGTGCAAAGCTAAACAATATGCCAAAAAGTAAACACAGATTTGCATCCTCCTTTCCTTATCTACGGGCAACTATGATTTGGGAGACCAGCGTAGCCTTCTAAAAGTAACTCTTGATTTTAATACTCTTAGAATAAAGGGAAAATCCTATCCACAATCAAGAGTTTACCCACTAGTTTATAAGGCAGTTCTTTACTTTGCTGTAGACACCCACTTCTTCATTCTATTTTCCCCTTCAGCAGCATTGTATCCCCATATATATTTATATAAAAATGCATTTATTTCCCTTGCATATATTTAATAACCCTCTTTGCCTTCCCTTGAAAAGCATGATTTCTTCTATTGAATTAGAGTTAAATGAAAATATGTTACATAAAACAATGGATGATTCCATTGTTGTATTTGTGCCAAGGAAATAATTTGAATATCCTCTTCATTAAGACAAATCTATGCCTTCAAATTAGCCATTTTATTATTGGAAATAATAGCTATTATTAGGGCTATCTTGGGAAATCTTTTCAGAAGTTACTAATTATTTTCATTTTTAACTTCCAAGATAATAATATTTCTATTTCAACTATTGTAGGAGTTTGTCAAGTAGATGAATCTTTAACTGTGGGCAGATTCTGTATCATTACCAGCTAACGTGACAGTATGGAGGTGTTATTCACATTACTAACAACACAATCAGGAAAGGAGTATAGAACACTTAAAAAAAAAAGTTCTATTTCCTTTGAAGATATTGAAGCCTAACAACTGGCAACAGAGGTGTCCTAAGGAAATTTTGCAATGTGACAGAAGTTGTAACTATTTATAGTTATGAAAAATTATAGCATTAAAAAATTTACCTTAGTTAAAAATACCGGTGGGCTTGCTGTAAATCTTACAGAAAATGCTTTTCTTTTTCCTAATTTTAAATTCCTTACATTTTTGGAGGCATACATATCTTGGAACCAACAACTAGTTTATGATTTAAAATTAAATCATGTTTTTACTTTCTTTTTGTTTTACTTTCTCTGTTTTTTTGAGAGGTTTTTGCTATAGGGCACGTGTGCTCGCCAGAGAGACAGAGACATCATGCAATTCATATGCAAGGGTTGAAGTCTTGCTGTTCAGGCCAGTATATGTCGGAAAACGCAACTGCTCAGCCTTAGTGCAAGTGAAGTGACTTGGAACTGTAAAAACATGCCAGTGTCTTGATGGACAAAAATATGAAAGGACAGGAGTAATTGCAAGTAGCTCCTAGCAAATTAACCATGATATTTATTAATAGCATCATCTTTGCTAATAAGGAGCACAGTATAATAAATACTGGGCAAACAAAATGGACTTCGGAGTTCATATTAACTATGCAAATGGATGAAGGTCATGTGAAATTAGAAAAGGTTAAAGATGACATTGATTTTAAGTCTTAGATATATTTGTCAGTAAGGGAGACATTTTTAAAGCATCTTCTCTTGGATTTGAGGGTCATTCTTTCTGCAGGCATATGCACACACAGTAAGTTGATTATCAGTATAATTACTCAAAGCAGTTATCTAGTGCAAAGGCCAAGCTGTTGTGTGCTCTTTTATCATCATTGTCAGAAATACTCACTTCACAATGATATGCTTTGTGTTTGGTGGTTTTGTGGTGTATATATTTTTTCCAATTTATTTTTACAGTGTTGAATACATTTAGCATAACATTTCCCATATAACCATTTTCTCCTTTTTTTTTTTTAATTGCCAGAGTGCATGTGCTCACCAAACAGAAAGAGAAGGGGAGTGGGAGAGAGACAGAGAGAGAGGGAGAGAAGGCATCCCCTAATGAACTGTGGTCATGCCATAATCCTTTTTCCTCACTTTCTCCCTCTGGTCAGAGTTCCGAGCATGTACATTCAGTGTATTTATTAAGCCATCAGGGTCTGGATTTGAACCCTAGATTGTCATGTGGTATTTAACTCCCAACATACAAGCACTTAATCCTTCTTTATGTCACATGTGAATGTATAATTGTTAGATCTTGCTTTTTCGAAAATTGTATTATGCATAATCTATATTTTGGGGGGGTAACCTTTTAAAATTTAGTCTATCTTGCCCTGTATTAGTAGAGTTAACCTTTGTTTACTATTTGTATGAAATATCCTTCTCCATTCTTTTGTTTTCGATATATTGTGTCTTTGGATCACAAGTGAGCCTCTTGTACATAGCATATTGTTGGATCATTTAAAACGTATTCTTCCCATCTCTTATGTTTTAATTGGAGAGTTTCCTTATGTTTAAATTAATTACTAGATATAAGATATTTCTGTTCATTTTGCTTTTTTTTTCTCTACATGTCTTACAGATTATTTTGGCCCCTCTTTTCTGCATTATCATCTTCTTTTGTGTTGTACTACATAGTAGCACTATAATTTCACTTTGCTTAGATCTTTATTTTTTTCATTAGCTTGAGGTACTGTTTACTTTCCTTTCAATTCAAACTGCAGCCCTCCTTTTAGCATTTATTACAGGTAGGTCTAGTGGTGATGAATTGCCTCAGCTTTTGCTTATTTGAGTGTCTTAATTGTTCCTTCACTTTTGAAGGACGTTTTTGCCTGATATAAGATTTTTAGTTGATAGTTTTTTTTTGTTTGTTTGTTTTTGTTTTTGTCTATTTTATAGTTCTTTTTTTTTTTTTTCCCAGAGGTTTTTGCTATAGGGCGCGTGCGCTCGCCAGACAGGCAGAGAGAGACAGAGAGACAGAAAGCAAGAAATCACCCCCCCAGGGGAGATGGCCATGCCACAATCCCTTCTCCTCCATTCTCCTCTCGGGATCCTGGGCACGCATGCACACGCGCCCAGAGTGAGTTTTAAGCCACCGGTCCCGGACCCGAACCGCGGTCTACTACGTGGGAGTCCAGCAACAGCCATTACGCTAACTGCTGGTCCCTATTTTATAGTTCTTTAAATATGAGTAGTCAGGAAAGTCATGATGCAGTTTTGTATAGAAAAATATATGATGATTCTCTTGACAATATAATTTATCAGTCCACTCCACTGCCTTCTCGCCTCCAAAATTTCTAATGGAAAATCTACAGGTATTCTGAGATTGTTTTCTTGATATCATTTCTGTATTGCTGCTTTCAATATTCTTTATTTTTCAACAGGCTGATAATAATGTTTCTCAATATGGGTTTCTTTGAGTTTACCATATTTGGAATTTATTAAGTGTCTTGAATATTTACACTCAAGTCTTTTGCGAAATCTGAGAAATTTTCAGGAATTATTTCTTCAGAAAATATTCTGCTTCTTTCTTTTTCTTATGCTTCAGAGACTTCTACAATGTGTATATTAGTGTGCAAGACTGTGTCTTACAAATTTAAAGTCATAGTCCAGTAGATCTACCATCAAGTCTTTCTCGTAGACAATTTTTGTTGGTGTATTTATTTTTTCTCTGAATTACACTTTTCTGTTTCTTTGCATTTATGTTGTTATTTAAGAGTGTACATTCAAATATAATATAATAATGTGGTAAATCTACAATTCATATTTTCCCTCTTTCACCAATGTTTGTTTTTTGTTTGTTTGTTTTTATTTTTATTTTATTTTATTTTTTGAGAGGTTTTTGCTATAGTGCATGTGTGCTCACCAGAAAGACAGAGAGAGACAGAAAGTGAGAAATCACCCCCTTGGGGGATGGCTATGCTGCAATTCCTTCACCTCCATTCTCCTCTTGGGATCTTGGGCACACACACACAAATGCCCCTCGTGAGTTTAAGTCACTAGGTCTGAGACTCGAACTGCGGTCGACTACATGGGAGTCCAGCGACATAGCCATTATATGCCAATTGCTGGTCCCTTTGGTTTTGTTTTGAATGCTACAGGCTGTCTCTATGCTAAAAATCAGCCTGAATTGTAAACTTAAGGTATTTACAGTTTTTTTTCTGACCTTACATATTTTTCTAAGTAATCACAGTGACTTCTAATTTTCCCTCCAAATGTATTTGGTTGCTTTTCAACATCTTAGTCTTATATCTCTGGTTCACAAGCAGAAGGAAAAAAAAAAAATGGTTGTGTCACAAAGGTCACTGGGGCTTTAAATGTCCGAGAAGTCACTTCAGTAATAGAAAGAAGACCTTGCAATAATGAGGGAGGTCCAGCAGCAATGTCTGTCTGCCTCTGTGTCTGCACTTCATTATCAGAAGCAGTATTCAGTGGTCAGACCACAAATCCCCACCTTGGGTCCCAGAAGTTGCATGAAAGCTACTCCAAGGATACTTGCATGACTGCCTGTCACAGAGCAGAGCTAGGTAGTGTAAGCGTAGTGTACCCACTGCAGAGTGAAGACTGAAGTTGACCAAATCATCTACAATTGTCATGCAGGCCTTCCCCTGAAATTGCAAGCCTTCAGTATGTTCTAGTGTGCCAAAGCGGTTATATCAGGTAGACTCTGCTTACTGTAATTATCGTTATAGTGAAGAGGCAAATTCTTAGTGATCTGACCATTCCAGTATATGAAAATTTAAGAATGTAATAATGTAATACAAAATTTGGTATTTATAGAAAGAAAAATCTTGAGACTAGCAGATGGAGTAACGGTACGTCACTGGACTCACACGTAATTGACTGCGGTTCAAGTCCTGGACACGGCAGCGTAAGACTCACACTGGATGCGGCAGCTTAAGACTCACACTGGATGCGTGTATGAGCATGCCCTAGATTCTGAGAGGAGAGTGGAGGAGAAGGGATTGTGGCATGACCGTCACCCCTGGGGGATGATTTCTTACTTCTGTCTTTCCGGTGAGCACACAAGCCCTATAGCAAAACTCTAAAAAGAGAAAGAAAAATCTTTATTTTTAAAACTTGCTGTATAATTTTTAAAGTCACAAAATTATTTTTTTCATGAGGAAAAAAATACTCTTAGAGTACATATTGTGTTTCTGAGAAAGAGAGAAGAGAGAAGGGGCACTTTCTACTGAGTCTAGTCAAGCTTCAATGCCCTTTCTTACTTAAGCCGACCAGATCTTGGGCATTCATGTACATGTGTGGAATATTTCACCTGAATAGGCCAGGGATTCCAACTGCAGTTGCCATGTGGAATTCACCTTCTCTTGAACAGTGAGTTACTGCTATCCCTTGGAGCTAGCCCAAAAGATATACATTGTTTTAAATTTAAAGACGGTGATTATCTTTGCTATTTTCTGTTCAAATACAAGCCAAGAATAAGTAAATATTCCTAGCAGTCATACTTTAGAGGGATCCTTCATAAATGCTGCCCAGTGCATTTGTTTTGTGATGTGTTATTTATAGTAATACAATTTTATTAATACTCACTTTAAGACATGTACATTTGTTTAAGAAAAATCTAGAAAAAATTCAGCTAAAGTTAAAAAATCTTGAAGGGAGGAATGGAATGGATTTTTTAAATTATTTATTAAAATGGACACCATCCTCTTGTTTGGAATGATATTTGAGCAATTAGTGTTCAACTTAAAAAAAAAATGTTTCCCTTTCAAGAATAGACAACAAGATGCAGTTAAATTTGTTTAGTTCCAGTTCCCAAACTTCAAGAATTAATGTCTTCTTCTTTAATAATTATGGCCTTTCTACATGGACTCCTTATGACACTAGAATTTTTAGCCTCTGGTTCTATAGGTCGCATCAAACTAAAAAAGCAGAAATGCTCTCCTTATCCTTTACAGATCATTAAATGTGGTCGGTCATAAAGCTTAAGTGAAGCAGTTTGTTATGGTGGAAGATCTTGGTACACCTTTCTAGAATTCATGAGGTCAGATTCCACAGTGTCAAGGAAATTCAAGCTAATGGAGCAATTTAATTAAAATTAATTGAGTATGATTCTGTCTCTTAAATATGAGATTGATGGAGGGTTATTTTCAACTTTTTTTAAGGTGAGACCAATTTCCATTCATTCTCATTTTTCTTCCTCAGTCTTTTCCTAGAATCAATAGTTTTACAGGTAATAATGGTTGTGGATCTTAAAGATAGACAAGACGTCAGAGGTCATTTAATCTACTCCATGCCGAGACTGGATAATCCTTTTTGCCTCTTTACACATCTCTCATATCCTTATGGAATGTAGATTATTATAATAAAGACGTGAACTAAGCTGAAAAAATAAAAATATATTGGAACCTCTTGCTTTAAATCATGTAACTTGTCTTAAATTTTTAAGATAATCCTGCTGACAAACTTGTCTAAGCCAACTACATAGATTTCAGTTAGCAATTTAGATTCATGTCCGTATCACAAAACAACAGTTTATGCAAGTCAGTAGGATTGGCATATAGCTGATTAAATGTGGTAAAGACAGACATAGTATATGTTTAGCATGACTAAACTCTGCTTTGGGAAATATTGTTCTCCATGTAAAGTCAGCTTTACTCTTCCTGAAAGTTTAGCATCTTGCATTGTGGCTTGGTCCACTGTGCTTGCTAATGCATAAATGCCTGCTTGCCAGGTAGTCAGTATATATAATTGAAGATTCACTGGATTTGGCAACACTGAGTGCAAAGAGGCACAGTTGTGAGCACATAGGAATATATTGGGTCTTCCAACTGTGAACAGATTTTAGTGTGAAAGTTGAGCTTAATAGTATTTTGATATAACTAAAGGAAATAGGAAATCTCTTCCATGCAGATGACGCTTTACTCCTCTGATGTGGTTTACTGCATACATTGATATTATTCTTTTTTATTGTATTATTATTTATTATAATTTTTACATTTAATCACTATACATCATTTAGATTATAAAGAGATTTTACCCAACATGATATACGACACACACCAGGCGAGTTGAGAATACTATATATGACATCATCCACTATCAACAAACCATATCTGTGTCCGACGAATGTCTTCTCCATTTTCCTCCAGTTTCATTCTTACACTCTCCCCCCCACTCTCCACTTTCTCCCTAGTGTCCATAGCAATTTTCAATGCTATTATGTCCTCCAGTCTCCAAGTCTCTGCCACAGGGTGTAGACAGTTGGTTTATGTTAAGTGGAGACGTACAATGTCTCTGTTTCATAATAGTCTTATAAATGTTGAAATGGATAAGTCTTACACATGTCCCATTTGAAAAATATGACTGAAAAATTTCCTATGTATATAAAAGAATGAAATTAACTGTTTTAGCTTATTTTTATATTCTTTAACATTGTGTTCATTTTCTAGTCTGAGCAAGAGTACATTTAATTATTCAGAGAAATTTAACTACATGGACTAATACTTCTCAAGTGTTACTTGATTCAGTATATTAACCATTGCGAGAGAGGGTAGGAATGCAACTATGAAAGACCTTAGCATACAACCAATAGCTCAGCCAGAAAGCTTTGTACGTATTAAAACTCCAGCGATCGAGTCACTGTCAGCATGGCAGGGTATCTGAGCGGATATCATATAAAGAGCTGAGGCAGGGTAACTGCAGGCAGAAGATATCTTTTTAAATGAACTTGCTGCTAAAAAGCTTCAACAGCATGACATATCTCTGACGTGCTGGGAAACAGCAGCTGACAGAACAAACCAACATGTAACAATTGGATTCAGGGGAGAATATATAGGACCATAAACCAAATGAACCTTGTGAACAGCCGCCAGACTTGCAAATCAAAAGCCATTACATACCTATTCCATGTGGGGCCAACTGTTGAAACTAACAGTAGCCTTTTCTTTAGCGTTTCATGAATGAAGGCAGCTATCAGCTGTGACCAGACAATAGGAAATACCATTTTATTTCTGAAAGAGAAAGTACGTAGCATTTGGGAAAATTTTGGTTTTATCCATTGCCCGTTTTCATTTTATGTCCAAAATCTTATCCTATGCCATGTTCCAATATCAATTGTTAAATAGATGAGCTTCAACTAGTATATTGGTTTCTTGCACTCTAATCAAGTAGAAAGACAGAATTTTCAATTATTGTCCACACTGAATAGGTGAGCTATACCTCAATGTACGGCCTTCATTTGCAAAAGTGAGGAAGCATCTTCACCACTGATGAAGAGACTGGTTACACAGTAACTGGTGAAAGTGTTTCCTTCCTCTGGTGTCTGTGAAACAATGTGAATAACGTAAGACTTCACTAGGCTGTATACTGCAAGAGCAATAAATCATTAGCACCACAGGAGAGAGTTTTAATAACCTTTGATTAATCTATAATCTACCACTATTGCAGTATTGTTTGTTAATGGAATTTTCAATTAGATTGTTATTTGAAACACAATTCATTTTACATTTATTAAATGCTCTGCATACTGTTATGTTGTCATTAGGTAGCATTTAGCAAAATGATCATTAAAGCAGCAAATGAGGGCCACAGATTTATCATCATTTTTCGGAGTTTACAGTGCTGTTTGAAACCTTTTTGTACAGATTTAATGTTAAGATTCCATCATCCGTGTTCTAATCACTTTTTCTCTTTACACATTTTATCTCCTTTTTCCTCTTTGTTGATGAATACTTGGTAAGGTACTTACTTTTTTATTTGTTTTTTTGAGAGTTTTTTTTCGCTATAGGGCGTGTGCACTTGCCAGACAGACAGAGAGAGACAGAGAGACAGTAAGTGAGAAATCACCCCCCAGGGGGGATGGTCACGCCACAATCCCTTCTCCTCCATTCTCCTCTCAGGATCTTGGGCACGCACGCACATGCACCCGGCGTGAGTTTTAAGCCACCGGGTCCAGGACACGAACTGCGGTCGACTACGTGGGAGTCCAGTGACAGCCATTACGCTAACTGCTGGTTCCCAAGGTACTTACTATTTTGAACTCACTTGTATGTGTATAAACATTATGCCAACGCCGCTTACATGATGCAACCTACTTCAGAAGGTTGTGTGTAAGGATTAGATGCAGAGTGAAAAATCAATCCACTTTAGTTATTTAATTTTAAGAATAACGTTATTATTTCTAACAATTGATAAATGTAGAATAAAGACTCAGTAAATGTTGAATTAAAACGTTAAAGATACTAATTTTATAGGTAAGACTTACATAGTAATTACAAGGCTCCAGAAATTGCTCCAAGCGATTTGCATCTCTTCATTCATCGACTTTCATAATATGATAATCCTGTGAAGGAAGCAGTGTTGTTATTCCTGTTTTTAAAAGAAGGCAACCAGGGCACAATGTAGTTAAATACGTGGCCCAAGGTGAGCTTGTATTTTGGAGCAGAAACATTTTAACTCCAAAGTCTAAACTCTTAATTACTATACTGAGCTATCTCTCTGTCAGTAACCCCAGACCAAAAAAAAAAAAAAAAAAGGATGTTCTGAAGTTTTTTTTTGTTTTTTGTAAGATGCGTGTTTGGAACCTAGAATGTGTGCCTCAAACAGGAGCAAGGCATACTAGCCAGTACCCATTCAAGCCTTGTCAGACTCTAAATGTGTCAAATATCATGTTGTTTGGGATAATACTTTCAGGATTGTATTTTAAGCCTTCCAAATATTAGTGTCATTGTGTTGTTGATTTGGCAGTCGAAATAGTGACCATCTCCAAGTCCCTGCTTCCGAGTTCCAAGCATACCATGTTGCCTCCTATGGCCTTATTTATTTTTTTAAGAATTATTTATTTAATATTACTTATCAATATTATTATTATATGTATTTTTAAATTTGCTATAGAGCACATGTGCTCACCAGAGAGAGAGAGAGAGAGAGAGAACATGAGAAAGCGAGACTCCAGGTCTGGGACACAAACCCCCTGTGTCAGCCGTGTGGGTGTCCAGCACCATTAACCACCATGCCACCTGCTGGCCTCCCTCCTGTGGCCTTTGACAGAGCATTCAGCAAAGAAGAGTGAGAGGTGTTTGGTGTGAGTGGATGCAGAGGAGCCAGCTGGTAAAACTGTTGAGTGAAGGCAGAGTAGGCATCATAGCAGGGAAGGTGAGAGGAGGCTGCTCAGTGGCTTGGAGGGTGAAAAGCAAGGAGGGGTGTGCAGAGAGGGTGTGGGAACAGGGAGAGAATAGATTCTTCTTCCCTTTATTTTAAGTCTTTTGGACATAGATATCCTCCCACAAGTGACATTGTTCTCAGACATATGAAAAAAGCTGTAACTCCTCTGAATTTTTCCCTTTTCTTTGATGTATCTGATGTTCTCAGAGCTTATGGTTTCTAGACATTGTCGCCATATTGGCTTAAACCTGGGTTTGAGTCTTAACTTGCTACTTAGTTTAAGTATTACAACAAAGCCCAGCCAGCAGTATGAAATATAATGAGATCATTACTGTCCATTGTTTTAATACTTTCATATTATATCAACCAGGAAAGAATGAATTCAGTTTTGTTCTTCTGTTTTGATTGATTTTGTTTTTAATTCATCTTTTTAAAATTTTAAACATTAGCAAATGTGAAAGAATACTGCAGTGAATTTTTATTTTTCCAGTACCCATCTTCAGAAATTGTCATTATCAGGACCAGCAGTTAGCGTAATGGGTATGTCGCTGGACTCCCATGTAGTCGACCGTGGTTTGAGTCCTGGACCCGGTGGCTTAAATTCACGCCAGGCACATGTGCGTGTGTGCCCAAGATCCCGAGAGGAGAATGGAGGAGAAGGGATTGCAGTGTGGCCATTCCCCCTGGGGGTTGATTTCTCACTTTGTGTCTCTCTGTCTTTCTCTGTCTTTCTGACGAGCACATGCGCCCTATAGCAAAAACCTCTCCAAATAATAAATGAATAAATAAATAAATATAAATGAATAAGTTACTATGGAGAAAGCAGAGAATCTTACCCAAAATAGGAAGTGATTCAGTAAATCAGTCTACTACTAATCAGCGTCTACTAACTGGATAAGGAAAAAAAGACGAATGCGAGTGGTTTAGCACAGCCTATGCTGTTTGGAATTAGCTTGTGAGGATGACTGTGTAGGTGGGTTAAGTTTGTTTAAAGTAAATTGATGGGTACTTTTTAATAGATTTTAGATTCAAGTACCAGTATCGGCAGAGTACATTTTGATGAAAGTATTAAAAATGAAAGAACTCTCAGAGAGTGATAACATCTATTAAGCATTTGCTATGTATCAGATACTATCCTGGTTATTTTGGACATATTATTTTGACTTTAAAAAAAATTCTAACAAGAGCAACATAAAGTAGTAGTTATTTCTGGCAGTGCATTTTCTTTCTTTCTTTTTTTTTTTTTTTTTTTCTATAGGGGGCCTGCACTCACCCCACACAGAGAGAAAGAGA
>NW_006159723.1:589836-597454 GCF_000334495.1 Tupaia belangeri chinensis
AGTGCATTTTCTTTCTTTCTTTTTTTTTTTTTTTTTTTTGCTATAGGGTGCGTGCACTCACCAGACAGAGAAAGAAAGTGAGAAATCACCCCCCCCAGGGGAGATGGCCATGCTGCAATCCCTTCTCCTCCATTCTCCTCTCGGGATTTTGGGCACACACACACACACATGCACCTGGCGTGAGTTTAAGCCACTGGGTCTGGGACTCGAATCACAGTCGACTACATGGGAGTCCAGCAATGTAGCCATTACATTAACTGCTGGTCCCCATGGCAGTGTGTTTTCAACATGAAATTTGTGAATCTTGGATCCAAAGCACATAAAATGAATATCCGGTAGAACTGAAATATGTCCTGTGGTCTGTGACCTTGATCTCAGGTTTCATTTAGATCCTTTCACATGCCTTAGAATAGAGAGTCTGTGTGCGCTAGAAATTAATCAAGTATTACCAGAAATTAATGTGTTTGATTTTGAAGGGACTCTCAGTTCTTGGATATCTCTTGGGTTATCATAAAAGTCATGATGTATTTGTTCCGTATTTTTCTATATAAAAAGGTGTCATGACTTTACCGATGACCCAGTGCTTTGAGAGCTCTTCTATGTTAAACAATGGAGAGATCTGTTTTAATTTTCTCTAATGAGGAGGGGACTTATTTGCAGACAACCCTTGGTGTTTCTGTGTATTTATTCAACCAACACATTTAAGTTTTATTGTTTTCATTATTTTTAGTTTTGAAATGTTGATGAGGAACATCTCTTTAGGTGGGAAGAAAATACTGGACATACCCAGTTGTTTCCTAGGGTTGTTTTCCTTGGTGCTGTAATACAAGGGCAGAGAAGCATTTTTCTCCACATCAGCAATTTCTTCCAGAATGCAGAGTCTTTCCCCTTTGCCAACTTATATCACCCTGAAAGTCACCATCTTACTCATCAGATCTTCTCCACCATACGCTTTCCTGACACTCAACCTTATAATAACTTGTATTCCATACTATTTTTAACATGTCAGCTATTTAAATTTTTTGGAGAGGTTTTTGCTACAGGGTACAAGCACTCACCAGAAAGACAGAGAAAGACATAGAGACAGAAAGCAAGAAATCATCCCCCAAGGGAGATGGCCACACCACAATCCCTTCTCCATTCTCTACTCGGGATCTTGGGTATGCCCGCACACACGCCTTGCATGAGTTTAAGCCACCGGGTCTGAGACTCGAACTGCAGTTGACTATGTGGGAGTTCAGTGACATAGCCATTATGCTAACTTCTGGTCCCAATTATTTAATTTTTAATTCTTGCTTTTATGACAAATATGTTACTGAGGAAAACGGATATCTTCATGAATATATATCACAACCTAATAGGTTTATATTCATAAGCTAGCACTCGTTTTTCACTTTCATTTTGTACCTAGTTTATTTAGATCTCTTAATTGCCTCTGAACAGGATGTGAGGACCATCATCATTCTGCATTGGAAAAATCACCTTGTAATTAAGTTATAGCAATGTCAGTCGTCAATGCCACTGGTAGAGGGTGAGTAAAATGAAATGGCAAAGGTTAGAAATATAACTGATTTCTTTATCTTCAATTAAAAGTATTAAAAACTTCCTAGATGTTAATTGACTATAAAAGAAGAAAAGAAAAACAATTTGTCCACTCAATGGGCATAAACCCCATAATTATAAAGTGGATATATGTTGCCCTAGGAGGAGGAGGTCACTGTAGTTGTTCATATTTATTTAACTGTGACTGACTTAGCTCAACTTCCCTGCCCTGGAGAAAAAGAGTCAAGGCTTAGAAAATCAATAATGAAAAGGCACAGGACAGTCAAGACACTTCAGCCATGAGGAGTGGCAGCTGTGACCTAATGGTGAAATACACGTTCCAGCCCAATGAGAAACTCCAAAAGAAAGTGATATTTCTGTGTCAACAGCACTTAGGTGATTGGAAATGTGAAACCGAGGCCAAATATGGTAGATATCCCAAACTTAAGAGTTACTGATTTATTGAGAAAACAATGTAGAGCAAAAGGAAGAAGCCAGAGAATACAACACAGAAATAGACAGAGAAGTTGGAAATCTTAGGAGAGCACCGTCATGGAAATCTTTGAGAAGAGTTTCAAATGAAAGGAGTGTTGACACTGTGCATCCAGAAAAATCTGCTGTGAACCACAGAAGCTTCCGATTATGTGAGTCCATCGATCTGATGATGTAGGAAAGGCAGAACTATTGGGAAAGAGGAACTTCATGATTGCCAGGGACAGGAAGTGGAGGGTAATGACGAAGACAACAGAACTCCATGAACTCGTCTTTTGGATTGATGAGATTGTTTCTTTATCAGGATCATGGCTGTACGTTTGCCAATCTATGCATTGATCAAAATCCATACAACTGTATGACACAGAGTAACTTTACTGATTATAGTTAGCTTTTTTTTTTGTAATTATAGTAATTATAATAAGGGAAAAAAAGAAACAAAGTCAATGGGTGGTAAATTTTAACAAGTCGATTCACAATGGAGGATGAATAGTATGTGGTAAAGACATGAATAAGAGGCAGACCACTTTTTCAAGAAGTTTCAGGGTTAAGAAGAAAGAAAAGTGGCTTCAGGGGCTGTCTCAGTTGATTAAAGTAAGGCTGTTGTTTGAAGAGAAGAAAGTTGGAGATGTCTGTGATAGAGGTTAAAAAAGAGCATGAATATTCAAAGGCAAGTAAATAATTAATATGTAAAACCTTTGAGGCCATAGGAGGTAATGGAAGGGGAGCAGGGATTGCTTTTATACTTACGAGAGGGAAAAAGGAATAAAAACTCACTGTAGATGGAATATTTTAAAAAGAGCATCAGTTCAACATGAATGCTGTTAAAATGTTGTTCCTTGGAAATTTAGATGTTAAACATGGCAAAAAATCTTGTGTAAAGTCTAAGTCACCTTTTTTATTCATTAAATTTTCAGTTTTTTACCCTCCCAAATGATTTTCCCTTTTTTTTTTCCCCCAAGGTTTTTCCATAGGACAAATGTATTGGTAGAAAGAGAGAGAGACAGTGAGAGAGAAAGTGAGAAATCACCCGTCCCAGTGTGTGTGTGTGTGTGTGTGTGTGTGTGTAGGTTGGGGGATGATATACTGCAATCCTTTCTCCTTTATTCTCTTAAGATTTGGGGCATGCACACATGTGTACCCAGTGTGGTTTTTTCAGTCCACAGGGTCAGAGTCTCAAACCGTGGTCAGTCATGTGGAGTCCAGCACCTTAACCATCACGCCACCTGCTGGCTCCATGATTTACCCTCTTATGACCCCCAAAGTGTCCATTTTTTTTTTTTTAAGAGAGAGTTTTGCTATCGCGTGTATGTGCGCACCAGAACCACAGATAGAGACAGAGACAGAAAGCAAGAAATTATCCCCTAGGGAAATTGGCCATACTGCTATTGCTTCTCTGCCATTCTCCATCCAGGATTTGGGGCACACATGCACACACACCCAACATGAATTTCAAGCTTCTGGGTCTAGGACTTGAAGCACAGTCAGCCATGTGGGAGCCCAGTGACGATTACACCATCTACTGGTCCCAAAATTGTGAATCTTGCTTCGTCTAAACAGTAGCTCTCATTGTATAACCTAAACTCCCACCAGCACTATCAGCTGGGAATTTCCTAAAAATGCACACTTGGGGCTATTTACTAGACCAACAAATCACCACTTCTGATGATGGAGCCCAGCAATCCATTTCAGACACTCCATAGATTTGTGTCTGCATCAAACTCTGAGAACATTGGGTTCAGCCCCAGCCAAGGATAAATAGTAGGAGACTTGCTGGTTTCCTATAGACAAGGATTTTTTTTTTCTTCCAGTCAAGAGACTAACCAAGAAGAAACGTAACTTCTTGTCCTCAGATTAGTTATGTATGGATGAGACTTTAGAGTGGCAAATTTATATGACGGACATAAGAACTCAGGTGCATTTAAAGTTTCTGTTCCGCCATAGATACCATATAACATACTGGCTTTTCTTGTCAAGGAGAATGGTGTTGTCATTGGCAAATGCCAACAACCAAGTTCCACAAGTGTATTACCATAATTATTTATTGTACCTAAAACACGAAAGCCAGAAAAACAGAGGGAAAATAAGAGTGATGAAACAAGTGTATTTAAATTTTTGTAATCATTGAATGATGATGATTATGTAAATTTCATTAATTACCCTTGTATAATATTTTAAGTATTTTATATTAAAATGTGAAAAATTCCTTAAAAGTGTACCCTTTCCAATGAGAAAGATTAACAATAAGAGGATGAAAAATATAAAGGACAAACAAGCTCAAAAAGACAAATTTAGCTATTTTGTCATAAGAAAAAAAATCTTATAAATAAAAAAATGATCATGAAGCTATGTGAAATAATAAAGGTACAATCTACCAGGAAGATATAATAATTATTAATGTAAGTGCAGGTCACTATAGTAGTTAAAAATATGACAAATGCTGATACAGTTACATGGAGAAATGAAGAAATTTACATCATCAGAAAAAGTGTAACTCATCTTCTTAAAAGTCGAGCAAACAGACAAGAATTAAATTGTAGATAATTTAACCAAAAAAAAAGAAAGAAATAGCCCAGGAAGATTGTATAGTGCGGTGTGATCAGAGGGCTGGCCCTGTGGCTTAGTGGTTAAGGAAGCTGGATCCCACATGACTGACACTAGTATTCGAATTCTGAATGGAGCAGCCTGAGAGACACTCCAGGCATGCATGCTTGTGGCCCCACTAGAAGGGAGAACTGAGAAGGGATTGGGGCAAGACCATTCTCCATGGAAGGGTGCTTTTTCTACATCCCTCCCTCCCTCTCAGATGAGTGCACACACACTCTGTAAAAAAGGAAAAGAAAACAAAACAAAACAATGCAATCAGTAGACACATAACAGATTCTTTTAAAGTAAATATACAAAACTTAGAACATCTGATTTTCTAGTAAGTTGAAAAAGTAGAATTTCATTTTGTTAGTTTTAAAACATGGAAAACAATGATATATATTATTTGTATTTACATCTATGAATGTAAAATATTTTATATCATAATGAAAAAAAATTTGCTTCTAATTTCAGAAGCAGGGGTTACATTTGAGGTCTGGATTAGTTAGTTTTAGTTACTTAGGGGACAGGTGGGAAGAATAGAGGTAAAAATTTGGCTTTTGGAATTTTAACAATTATTAGACATTATTCTATATAATGGAAATAAGACTGTACAATGCAATTTTTAGAATAAGTATGGGGGAAGCAGGTAGCATGGTGGTTAATGTGCTGGATTCCCATATGTTTGACCATGGCTCGAGCCCTGGACTTTGTCTCTGTCTCTCTGGCAAGCACACATGGCCTTTAGCAAATTTAATAATAATAATGATAATAAATTAAATCATTTTTTAAAAAACAAAATAAGTATAGATTTGCGTAAATGAGAATATGACATTTTTCTCTTTTTCCATCCGGCCACCTTCCCTTTTTTCTTAGTCTTCCCTATCCAGGACATTATGTTAGAATTTTCTTGAGATTGATGGGTTTTATTTGTGAATTACAATGATCAAATTGTTATTACAACAGACAGATGGCATTTGCAATTATACGTGCTTAGAGAAAATGTTTTCATAAGCAGAAGTTCATTAAAATCATGAGCTGAGGTCTGACTACTAATGTCTATGAACATGACATGTGTATTGCATGTCCCTGGAGATATTTCTAAAGCAATTTTATCTCAATAATTACGTGACAAATAACAAAGTCAGAGTAATAATGATTACATAATGTCTCCAACTGTTAGAATTTTAGATACATAGTATATCCCAAATCAAATGTATTTAATAATGTTAATACACATCAGAATTAAAACCTTGGATTTCTTTTCTGTGCTAATCTATATTGAATCCTACAGTATTTTCTTTAGAATGACAGTACCTGACATGAATGTCTTCAACTTTATCATCACCACTAATATTTTTTAAATGAAGAGAGTTAAAAATAGTTGTTTGCTTAATTGCTGAAATGTCAATAATATAGTTAACCCATGTAAGGCGTACTTAATTTCATTTATAAAGGGGCAAATTCATCTTACTAAAACTTATTTGAGACAGCTATTAAATGGAGTAATGAATACTAATTGTTAAAATTTAATTTTCCTGATCTAAGGGTTTTATCATTATAAAAAGATTCTACTTAAACTTATTACATGTCTACTCTGTGTAAGCATTGTGCCGATGTGGATAGCAGCTAGAAAGGAGACAGGCAGAGAAATCACTTGCAAAAACAAGTGAGATAGGGCTCCTGGGAGACAGATAAATACAAATGAATGGTGATGGAGAAAAAAAAAATGATACAGAAGTAAGGCTTACTTCCTGAAAGTTAGGAATAGATGAAGTGACCTGGACAGAAACTGATCAGGAAAAATGGGAAGAAGTGGCCTTTTACATACAGAATAGGTAACAGTGTAGACAAGAAAGAAAAAACAAATGGCTGTATGAAGCTGAACCTCATAAGAACTGTTAAAACGATTTGAGATTTTGAACAGATAGAACCTTTTTTATGGTAATAAAATAATTTTTAATTATATGCACACTTTTCTTGAGTTTACTGATTCTTTAAATGAACATAGACTTACTGTGATGTGAATGTGTACAAATTTATGATCATACACTTTATTCTACAAGCTCGTTAGCCAGCTAATATAGTTTAACCTGCAGATGCTTCCAACTTCAATAAAGGCGGAATTAAGGATCTAGACTTCTCCAGGCTGTACTCTCCCTTCCTGTTTCTCCCATCCATTCCCATCATCCTCACTCAGGCAGTCCTTGGAATGGTAGGCCCCTTTCAGTGCATTTAAAAATTGCTGATCGGGACCAGCAGTTAGTGTTATGGTTACATTCCTGAACTCCCACATGGTCAACCAGGGTTCAAGTCCTGGACCCAGTGGCTTCAAATTCACTCCAGGCACATTTGCGTGTGTGCCCAAAATCCCAGAGGAGATTGGAGGAGAAGGGACCTGGTGGCTTGAAACTCATACTGGGCACATGTGTGTGTACGTCCAAAATTCCAGGAAAAGATTGGAGGAAAGGGATTGCAGTGTGGCATTCACCCAAGATGTAATTTCTCACTTTCCCTCCCTCTGTCTTTCTCAGGCAACCAATTCTGCCTATGGCAAAAAAAAAAAAAAAAAAAGAAAAAAAGAAAAAAGAAAAAACCCAAAAAACAAAAAAACAAACAAAAACACTAGACTAAAAATAAGTAAATGAACAAAAAGTTAAAAAAAAAAATTCTGGTCTAGTCTCAACCCCTTCAGAGAACTGATTCCCATTTTACACTCTATGGTGCAGAGGCTTAAGTAGTTTGGAATCCAGTTTTCCTGACTTCGAGTTCAGTAGTACTTTCAGAGTTTCATACGGACTTAATTGTTATCTTATAATAATTAGTTGCAAGTAGTTATGAAGAAATAAGTTTATATTCTCTTAGATAAAAAGCTAAACTTAATGCCTCTCTCTGTCAAATTTTCCTTTCATCTTGATGAAGTTCCCTTACTCATTGCTTAAAGATTAAGTGTGAACACTGAAATTAGCATTCTAACCCATTTCCTTTGCTGGAGGGA
>NW_006159723.1:597484-614946 GCF_000334495.1 Tupaia belangeri chinensis
AGCATTTATAAGCCTCAAACAACTTAAAATTGAATAACTCCTCAGAGAAAGCACATCTCACAAGTATTATTTAAACATGGCATCAAACATCCAGGAGTACATCTCAGTCTGCAATGACCAAACAGTAATAGTAATTTCTAAAATGTTATTTGATTATGTTTGTTTGTTTGTTTTTCTTGTGAGAGTTTTATTTTCTTGGGTATTAAAATTAAAGCTCTTTGCATCAGCAAACATTATAATATATTTCTAATATTATCAAATGTCAGGTTTCTCATGTATCAAAAGCAATCTCTTGGGCTATATTGCCTTAACAACAAATACTGATCTTGTCATCCTTGTTGAGCTGAATTCTTGGATTCTGAGAATTTAATAAAACTGTTGCTGGATCCAAATCAGCCAGTTTTCCTGTAGCTGTAAAACAATTGATCATTATCTAAACCATTTGTCAGTTTGCACCTCAAGAGGAATATATGTGTTGACGTGTATGCTCCTGTCTAGGTTAGATACAAGATGCACTCATTTGTCATTATCATTTTTAAGATTCCTTAAAGTTATTTCATAAGAACTAGTTATGTATACCAAAATATTAGTGATATATTATTTCTAAGGGATACTAATTTGTGGGATAAATAATTCTTTTGTCTTTCAAATGATTTTACATTAAAAAGTGAGAAGCCTACTTAAAATTAAAAAGTAGATCAGAAGTTTAGCTTGGCTCCTTGGAAAAAACAAAAAGCATAAACTTCAGCAATTTCACAAAGTTTAAGCCTGTTAGCTTCGGTTTCCAATTATTTGAAACTATTTTAGAATTTCCTTTTTTCCCTTGTCGTCATGTGATTTTTTTTTTTTCCAGATAAAAACTGAGGCCTAGTAAACATCAAGTAAGCCATGAATTAGCTAGGAGATTGTCCTCCAGTCTTCCACTTCTCTGAGATTACCAGTCCTTTAAGGACTTCCATATAGTTGACTGTGGTTCTAGTTCTGAACCCGGCAGCTTAAAGCTCAGGCAAGGCACATAATGCAGGCATGCCCAAAGTCCAGAGAGGAGAATGGAGAAGTGTGGGCATTCCCCGGGGGGTAAGGGGGGTATTGTTTTCTCACTTTCTCTTTGTCTCTCTCTGTGTTTCTAGAAAGTGCACATACCCTATAGCAAAAATCTTTCTTAGGAAAAAAAAAAGATTTAAACAAAATCAACATAACCATTCGTTGTATGTTTCTACTTAGCTGCAGAAATTCTTTGCAGGATGTGTTGATCTGGACTGTAGATTACTCTGCTCTTAGTCACTTATGGTAAAAACCTGTTACATTTTGAAGCATATCAGCTCAGTGGGTATCATATCAGTCCTATCATAAATGTGTAATATATCCATACAAACATGTGAAAATTAGTTCATCTGTATCTTCAAAATTGATGTACTTCACAGGATCAAGTTATAGATCAATGAAGAAGTCAACAATGGACCTTACATTCCTCAGTACCTTTATTTAAAAAGGGTGGGGGGCAGCAGGTGGCATGATGGTTAGGGTGCTGGATTTCCACATGACTGACCACAGTTCAAGTCCTGGACCCAGCAGCTTGAAAATCACACCTGATGCCGTGTGTTAGTAACCCAAATCCCGAGAGGAGAATGAAAGAATAGGGATTGTGGTATGGTCATCCCCCCACTGGGAGATGATTTCTCATTTTCCCTGTCTCTCTCCAGCAAGCACATGCAACCTATGGCCAAAACAAACACACACCTTGTTCCAAATTACAAAGCATTCATTTCCTTGTCTAATCATATTCTTTATAAATGGAACTAATATATAGTTTAATGAAAATTTACTGGATTTTAGACTTGTCTGGAAAAAAATTGTTTGGAATGATGCTAGTTCTCAATGGTAAGGAAGAGAAGGAAGATTTTTAAAAGTTCCAAATAATTTATGAAGCATTGGAGTGTAAAAGATGCCCTGAGCCTCATTTTTGTCTAGCTTTCTTTTCTTCTATTCTGATGAAACTGTCCTCTAGTTCTCCTCCAAAACAGTGTGAGCTAATTAGTAACTCAGTAAAATATCAACCACTTCTCATCCTCATTTTGTAATATCTAGTGGACTGGTATTGAGTAGAAATGATCTCCCTCCCTTCTTTCTTTCTTTCTTTCTTTCTCTCTCTCTCTCTCTCTCTCTCTCTCTCTCTCTCTCTCTCTCTCTCTCTCTCTCTCTCTCTCTCTCTCTCTCTCTCTCTCTCTCTCTCTCTCTCTCTCTCTCTCTCTCTCTCTCTCTCTCTCTCTCTCTCTCTCTCTCTCTCTCTCTCTCTCTCTCTCTCTCTTTCTTTCTTTCTTTCTTTTTTAATTTTTCAAAGGAGGTATGCACTCACCAGACACAGAGAGAAAAAGAGAATGCACCCCCAATGAGACATGGTCATGCCTTCTCCATTTCTCCGTCTTGTTGGGATTTGAGGTATGCTGGCACATGCACCCACCCCAGTATGTTTTTCAAGATGCAGGGATCTGGATTTGAAATTTGTTCTCAGCCATGTGGGATCTGGCTTCCATAACCACTAGGGCACAGAGCTGACCCAGAAATAGCTGATGGTCCTTACAGGGTTTTTCTTTTTTTTATTGTTTTGTATCTTACATCTTATATTAGCCAATGACTGCATTGTTTTCCTGAACCTTTTCACACCATTGCAGTCTTCTGCTACATCGTTAGGCAGAGATCCCGGAAGAAACAGCATACACAGCAGGCCATCCATGAGAACTGAACAGACTATTTACAGAGATGTGGGTAAGGGAACCCCAGCCCAGATACCCTAGGGGCCTTGAGTGAGGAGAAACTAGCACAGAAACAATGGAGGTGGGAGAAGGGAGCGGCAGCCCAGAGCCAGCATATCTGTGTGTGGGGCAGAGGGGTCTCAGACAGACTGAGTGGCTGGGATCTTTGTTCTACACACAGTGTTTTCCGAGATGTTAAAAATGACTTTTAAAATTTAACCTTAATGTATCAGAAATCTCTGGACTGGGGCCTCAAATCTTGATTTTCATATTTTACGTCAATGTGTTCATAGAATAAAACCATGTTTGGATTAATTATATTCATTATGAGAAAACTCTAAGACCTTCTTGGTTCCTCTCCTCCCCAGTACCATAAAGCCATTATTGTTATAAAAGTATCACCTCCCAAGGCTCTTGAATTTAGTACTCTCCTAGATACACACAGGACTTTTGTAGCCTGTGTATTATATTTTCACGGTGATAGTGTTTCTTGAGGAATACATTTTGTATCTAGAATGTTATAGAAACACTGATTGTTGTTGTGGTTGTTGTTAGAGAGGTTTTTGCTATAGGGTGCGTGCGCTCGCCAGACAGACAGAGACAGAGAGACAGAAAGCGAGAAATCACCCCCCAGGGGGGATGGTCACGCCACAATCCCTTCTCCTCTATTCTCCTCTCGGGATCTTGGGCACGCACGCACACGCGCCCGGTGTGAGTTTAAGCCACTGGGTCCAGGACTCAAACCGCAGTCGACTATGTGGGAGTCCAGCAGCATAGCCATTACGTTAACTGCTGGTCCCAATAGTTTGTTTTAATAATTGAAAATAAGGTCTTCCGTGAGACAGAAATGTGGCTTCCATTTTTCTATAAAGCAGATAAACTAGATACAGCCACCCCAAATTTTATAACTCAAGGTCATGTTGTGAAATAGCTTTTACCTTTTAAATATTGGTCACTACTCCAGCTCTAGTATCAGTCTCCTAGTAGCATTTTTGAAACAGAATTAAGCTATTGAAATCAAGAAGTTGTATTGTTTTCCTTCAAAATACTGAAGTTAAAACAATAACCTCTATCAGAAAAAAAAATGAGAAAAATGAGAGTTGAAGAATTTGGGTGTAAAGAAAGACTTCCTCTGTAATTCAATTTTGCAAGATTTCTGAAGATTTCTATTACGAATAATACAACTTAGTAACTTGTCACATAGATATATGCCTTGCTCTGTTATCAAAAGATTAAGCATCGTAAAATACCTTTTAATTTATCTTTCATATAGTCCATTACATAAAATAGCCATAATGTTCTTTCAAGTGAGGATTATGGGAAAGTAAATGTTCTTACTTTTAAAATAAACCCTTCTATCTGCTGTATCATTTATCAACCTATTAGCATCATTTTCCATTAGAATATTCGCTTAAGTAAAATATACTCTATAATTAATGGTACTTCTCAATGCTCCTTTTGACCTTCTTAGTTTTAACTCATTAATTTATATTTTTAAAAATTGTATTATATTTTTAAAAATTATCTTTTTAAACGGCTATTGAGTATACTTTGGCAACAGTAGCTGGGAGATGGTGTTAAAAGGAACACTTTGGGAACTAGACTGTGTGATAAAAATGTAGACCGGTTCAAAGCACTGGGTTCTTGGGAAAGTCCTGATGCAGCTTTTGAGTAGAAAAACACATCATGAATTCCCGACAACCTAATATATGAAATATATTTTATTGAGACTGTATAAAAAAGTAGTTTCTTTTTTCCCAAAGCTAAAATGTCTCCCTCTTTATTCTCAGATAATTTTTTTTGTATCCCTTCAAAATGAAAGTCACCTTTCAAGTTTCAGTCATCTCAGCTGTGAATGCTGAGAATTTCACCCAGTTGCATCCAGTGAGCTTTCTCATTTGCCATTCTGTACTTTTTATGAAGCAACTTAAAAATAAAATTTATACAATTTCTTAACCACACCCTAAAATCTTAGAATTGCAGTGATTTCTCAATTAGAAATCCCTGTAGATAGGTTAGGCATTGTTGGTGGGGAGGCTGAATCCCACCTGAGTGACTGAGTAGTTCAAATCCTGGACCCAGTAGCTTTAGAAATATGTGGGTACTAGGGATCAGCAGTTGGTGTAATGGCTATGTCACCGGACTCCCATGTTGTCAACTGCAGTTTGAGTCTTGGACCTGCTGTCTTAAATTCATGCTGGGTGTATGTGTGTGTGTGCCCAAGGTACCAAGAAAAGAATGGAGGAGAAGAGATTGCAGTTTGACATCCCCCCCAGTGGTGATTTCTCATTTTCTGTTTCTCTCTTTCTTTCTGGTGAGTGCACACACCCTGTAGCAAAAAACCCTATAAATAAATAAATAGTGGGTACTTCTGCATGTGTACCTGAAATGTTGAAAGGAGAGAGGAACAAAGGAGAAGGATTGTGGTGTGAACTTTCTCCATGAGAGTGGTTTTCTCTGTCTCTCTCTGTCTCATTCCACCTCTTTGGTAAGCATGCATACCTTCTGGAAAAATGTTGAAAAACCCCGTGAACATGCACGTTCATATCTGTGTGTGTGTGCACACACATACATACCTTTATTTGTTCCCTTTTATTTCTATTCTAATTTTCCATTTTGGGAAATGAGTTTAATTGAATTGTATGTACTACAAAATGATTTTCTGATAATAATGGTTTTCTGCGTACTGAAGTGTATTTGCTTTGCCATCTACCACATGTGGTATCATTAACTCTTTCATTTAATCTCTATCACAGTGCTGTGAGAGGAGCAGGAAGGAATTAGGCACCCACTTTAAGTTTGAGAAAGGTGAGGATCACAAACATCTAGGCTCATAAAGTCACAAACTGAGTTAAATTGCATCTAAAACCCAGGACTTACAGCTAAGTCTAGATGGATGTCCAAAGATTCATTCTTACTAAGATATATTATGATACTGAACATATTTTCATCTTTCAGTGCAATTCAACTTAATTAACAGTTATTAAATGCTTACTCTGTTCAAATCCCATGCTAAGTAGAATAGTTGTACAGAATAAATAAGATAGGAAACTATATATTATAAATTATAAGAACATTAGTAACCTGTAAGAAAATACTTTAAGTTTCTTTTTTTTTTTTCTTCCATGAGTTAGAGAGAGGGAAAAACAGACAGTTTTAACAGGGTCTTCATATCACACTCCACTCAGCTTTAGCTAGGACTGGGTGCTGGGCATATGCACCTAGCATTGTCAGTGAGGTCTCCAGACATGAGCCCAGATCCTTTCCCTGTGTGTCAGCCTCACAGGGTATTATATGACTGCTTTGCAACTGACCAACCTCCAGAAAACATTTTTAAAAGAGGCTTGGTTAAGGGTGCTGGACTCCCATATGGCTGACCATGGTTCAAATCCTGGACCTTGCAGCTTGCTTTCTCACTTTGTCTCTCTCACTCTGTCCCTCTCAGCTCAAAGTAAAATAAAGAAATAAAGTGTCATTTTGTTTTGTTTAAAAAAAAAAAAAAGGCTTGAGGGAACCAGTAGTTAGCGTAATGGCTATGTCGCTGGACTCCCATGTAGTCGACCGCAGTTCGCGTCCCGGACCCGGTGGCTTAAAGCTCACGCCGGGCGCGTGTGCGTGGGTGCCCAAGATCCCGAGAGGAGAATGGAGGAGAAGGGATTGTGGTGTGACCATCCCCCCTGGGGGGTGATTTCTTGCTTTCTGTCCCTATGTCTCTCTCTGTCTGGCGATCGCAAGCGCCCTTTAGCAAAAACCTCTCCAAAAAAAAAATAAATAAATAAATAAAAAGGCTTGAGATAAGAACTAGAACTCAGAGGTTAGGAACTAAAGGAGAGGAAAGGGCAATTAAAGCAGCGGTGAGGATCATACTTTGCAGAGGTTGAGGGTTTGGCTTGGGAGAAGGTGAAGGTTTGAGAGAATACTTGCACACAGGAGAACAATGAGAATGACTCGAACCAGTTTGTAGAAAAACATGTGAAAACAAGGCACAAGTGATTAAAGATGACTGGAATTGAAAGCTTAAGAAATAAAATGAAGCAGTTACCCTTGGAAAGGAAGAAACATTTCTCAAATAAGTAAAAGAAATGTGAGAACAACAGACTATCTGTGAGAATGAAAGTTGAGGGTCTTTATTTCATAAGATATTTGTTTTTCAGCAAATTGCTAAAACTTTTCTTCTCTCTTTAATTTGGTATTATTTTAGAACTGTGAAGATATTTGTTTCTCAGCAAATTGCTAAAACTTTTCTTCTCCCTTTAATTTGGTATTATTTTAGAAGTGTGGAAAAGAGACGTAGGAAAAGGGATGTGTTGAAATTCAAAAAACAGGAATAAAAAGACTGTCAGCGATCGTGGGAAATATGGGGGCGTTAGTCAGTGCAGTCTTCTCATGTCTTCCGACAACGTGGACGGTACGCGTTTAGATGAAGGGTGGCGAATATGGGAGCGTGGTAAGCCTTGAACACCGTGAAATGCTAAGTTCGACACAGCTGAGCTCTTTACGTCTCTTTCGCGGTTGGGAAAGGAGCGGAGATATCTAGTTGGAATCTGTGTGCTTGTGGAAATGGCCTTGTTAGAAAAGGGAAATGAACAGAGATAGGTTGGAAAAGAAGGCAAACCAGTCCTGCCAGCATCAGCCAGAGGTTTGGAGCTCTTCCAGAGAGCCAGCTTAACTCTCCTGACCATGTCCCTGCCACGCCCTAAAAGGCAGAAGGGAGAGAGTCACCAGAGCCACAGCCTGTAAAGCCCTTTGGGAGCAAAGACTTGTCTTTCTGTCCTTGTTCAGTGTCACATGGCTAAAAATGGTGGGCCTAGGACTAAATCCCCACAGCCTACCTCTAGGGTCTGAGCCCTCAGCACTACAGATTTTGTTTCTGTGGAGATGGCGTGTATTCAGATTTTGAGTACTACATTTTTGAAATCTTAAAGGGCTGAGGAATTATTTTCAATACTTTCTGTTTTGTTTATATATTTACCTGGATTGTTCTCATAAATGAGGGCACAAGTGCAAGTTGGCATCTTGCTTTGGAACGGGAATAATCCTGTTCATAATTTTTAATGGTTACAAAAATACATGAAACCTGTGCATACCTTATTTCATTTGACTATTTTCTTATTTCAGAAGTGAGCTTCTTGGTGTCAGCACTATTGTGGTAGTTAAAGGCACTGGACGCCTACGTCTTCTGCAGCAGTTCAAGTCCTGGACCTGGCAGCTTGCTTTCTGTCTCTTTCTCTCAAGTGCACATGCACATGCCCTTAAGTAATAAAAAAAATAGCAAATAAAATAATAATAATAATTCAGTCTTTTTTTAAAAAGTGAAGTTATTCAGTTTTATTTGTGTGATGCTAGAATATTAAACAAAATCTCTCAACTCATGCATTCAGTTAATCATCCAATATATCACCTGTACTTTAGCAAATAATCAGGTCTAAGGCTTGGTTTAGCTGGCTATATGCTTTTGTACTTTGCATCTTTAGCTTTTGAAAGAGATACTTTCTTAAATGTAAGATTAAAAAACAAAATACGGAGAACACATGCATTTTCATTGCTATTTCTCCACTTGTTATTTCTTTTTTCTGCAATAAAATGTAAACAAAACAAACAGCAAGGAATAGAGAAGTACCCTGAAACATAAGATAACAAACCATTCATTACTCACTAGAATGAAAATAAAGAAAAATAACATCCGTGTTTGGTCAGAGGATTTGTGCACTTGCTGGAGAGAGACAGGAAGAGAGAGAGGGAACGTGAGAAAGCATCCTCCTTCCTTTAGGGATTTCGGATACACACACATGCATGCCCAGCATTTTTATCAAGCTGCCAGGTCTGAGACTGGAACCAGGCAGTCTGCCACATGTAATCCCACTGCCTTAACAACCAGGCCATGGACTGGCCTCAAAAATAAAATTTTATCTGATTAATTCATGCAATGCTAATAAATCCCTCAGAACAACTTTAAGAGTTCCACAGTTAGAACTAATCATTAATTGGGCTAATTTTGAGATATTCAGTAGGTCATAATGTGAATAAAAGAAAATATGAAGTGTGTCTACTGGATGAATGCTAATATCTCAGAATTGGATAGAATATAGTTGTTTTGGGTTTTGTTTGGAGTACTACACATATAACGTTTTGGTAAATAATCTTCTCTTTCTATGCATTCAAAATGAACACTGGCTTGAGATTACTACCCCATTTCTTACACAGTAAAACAGATAGCTCACATATTTGATTTTTTTTATTGCCAAAGTGTGTATGCATTCCCCAGAGAGAAGAGCTAGCACTACCCAATGGGGTGTGGTCATGCCATAATCCTCTTTTCTCTATATTTACATCCTGTTGAGATCCTGGGCATGCATGCACACCCAGTGTGGTTTTCAAGCTGCAGTGGCAAGGAGCTGAACCAGGGTCAGCCATGTGGAATCCAGCTCTTTCAACTACTGATATATGGGGCTGGCCCTGATATCCTTGGTATTGTATTTTAAAATTCCCTTGCTATATTTATTGATAATTTTTGAAATGGTGGCTCTGTGTTATGTTTTAAACTGATCCATCTTATTTCTAACATTACAGAAAAATGAAATATCCCTTTATAAAAATATCTTATATATAGAATATATTCTATCTTTTTGAATGCAAAAAATATGTCATGACTTTTATGACAACCCAATATATATAAAAATGTGGCAGTTTTCTTTCAGATAAGTTATATAAACCCACCTTTAAACTATTTTATACTTAACCAATTCATTGAAAATATATACCAACACACACACATGCACAAACTCACATGCACACCAGTTAAGTCTGATGAGCCTTTTTTTCCAAATGATTTAGAGTATTTTGTATTTTACATATAACTTGGTTGTTGAAAATTTGGGATTTAGGTTGAGTCCGAGGCTCATAGTCAGTGTACTAAGTGCAGAGCTGGAAGTAACATGCCAATTGTAGTTCAAATCCCTGGCCCCGTTGGCCCAACACATGCTGGGCACTGCACACATACCTAGGATCCTGGCTGATTGGAGGACTGGTAGGAGGGGATTGTGGTGTGATTGAGCCCTGTAGAAGGTACTTTTCTCTCTGTTTCTTTTTCATCCTTACTTTTTCATGCATACACACATGCTCCATCTTGAATAAAAAAAAGAAAAAAGTTGTAGTCTACATCTTACACAGATGACAATTCAGGTGTAATGGGGCATGACCCTTGCCTAATTCAAATAAGCCTGCTTTACTCAATATGCTATTGTTATTATATATTGTTATTATTCACCCAATGTGAAAGTTCAAGAGATTCACACTGAAGGCCTAATACTAACCATCAACGTTGAGAGTTTGGATAGAAAATTGAGTGGAGTCATAACAGGAGTACACTCCCAATTGTAAAAGGCCCCTTGGATGACAAGTTCTAAGACTTGTTAGTTAACTGTATTGTATACAGTCAGGAAAAATACATTGTCAAATGGATTTTTTTTTTTTTTTTTTTTTGTCAAATGGATTTTAAAAGTGGATTTTTTCCTCTTTAAAAAAGAAAAAAATAAAAAAGAAATTCCACTTTCCTTGACTTCTGCTGACGTAAATTCTACTGTGCCCTAAGATAAGGAGACCTGCTCCCACTCTGTTTCAGAGCCATATTCTGGGAAATGGTAGGAAACAGAGCTTTACTTGTTCCTTTCAGTCTTTTCAGATGATTTAAAACATTGTGCACCTGGTATTTGCATTTTAGTTTGCTGAAGAATAGAAGAGTAATATATATCATTATGTAGATAGGCTTTATTTTGTGTACCGAAATTTTCACCCAAAATATCTTGGTTTAAAATATTTCTGTTTTAACTTTCACTGGTATTAATTTACTTTGTGTTTATTAACTCCTTGATCATAAAAAAAAATTCTACTATCACTGTTTATAATTTACTTAGGAAATACATAGTTGCCTGACTCTTTGAAAGCAGACATTTTTTATATATCCTAAACAAACTTATCATTCATGCCTCCCCCCCCATTTTGAACCAGAAGCCCATGTTCATATTGCTATAAACACGTGGGGAACACTCATATCGCATGTGTCCATTTGCAATGACACTCCAATAGATTAGAAAAGCAGAACAGAAGCATATGATTCAAGAAGCTTTTAAAAGGGTCTAAAATATAATAACATTTTAGACCTGTGATTGGAAGAAACATTAAAGCCTTTCCCTTCTTCAACGTAAGTAAGATGTCCCTCACTGTGAGACTCAGCCTCTTACTACCTCACAGCAGGGTGTAGGAATCCAAAGTAACTCCTGGATTTTATATGACACTATTCTAATAGATTCCACACTCCTGAATATAAAGGAGTAATTGAATATAGTTTATTTGTCAACATTCGCTACATTTCTTCCCCTGGTTTCTTTCACCTTTCTCTCATGACCCTTGTGGAATGAATTTTAGTGTTTGTGTGCATCTTCTGGTTTTGAACGCTGTAAGAATACTGCCCATTTGTTTTTAAGCACTGGTTTTTTTTAGGACTGTTGTCCACTGAACTCGACCTGAGTTTCTGATCCCGTCTGCCTGTATCCTAGCTAAGAGTAAATGCCTTCTTGTCTTAATGATTAGAGAAGGTTTTTGAAGGAGGTTGAGTTTACAGAACTCCTTAACAAATAGAGGAGATGAAGTGAGAGCCACTTTATACAAACAAGAGCCCAGTGTGATCGTTCAAGAGATTCACATTGAAGGTCTAATACCAACCATCGAAGTTGAGAGTTTGGATAGAAAATTGGGTGGAGTCATAATAGGAATACACTCTCAATTGTAAAAGGCCCCCTTGGATGACAAAGTAAGGAGTTTGAATTTTATCTTTTATATGCAAAAAAAAAAAATTATTAACAGTTAATTAGCATGACCCAAGCAGCGGGATGCAAATACTAAATGGGAGCCATTTATAGTAATACCAGCCTAAATTGAAGTAGTTGCAGTGAGGTAAAAGGGACATAAGTGACAGTTTTTTTGACAGAAAAATCAGTAGGGCCCTCCACAGGATTTGGTAAAGCAAGCAAAGTTTGTGTATAGGTATCTGGGGAAACATTACCTAATTGATAGAGAAGTCAGCAACAGATTAGGTTGGAGGGCAATGAGATCAGACTCACCATTTGTAACAAGACATTCAATGGGAGTCTATTAGCAGGAAGTTAAATTTCAAATTCAGAGAGCATAAAAGTAGCTGAGGTTCTTTTTCTATCATTTTAATCTGTGATAATGAGTTGTAGAATACCAATTAAATACATTAAGTCTATTATGGTTTGGTTATTGTTTGGCCCCCAAAAGTTCATGTTTTAGAATTTGGTCTTAGTGAGCGATGACTGAATGTCCCCCCAGAATTTGTGCATAGGGACTTGGTTGTATTGTAAAGCTGCTAAATGAAAACTTAGTTCTTCATGGTGCCCCACAGTGCAGCTTTTGGGTATAATAAAATTTTGAGGATAGGGCACACCATGATTTAGTTCTGGTGTGTTCATAGGTAGAGAAAATAAGGCAGGCAGAACCACGTACACCTAGCGCATGATGCCATGCTCTGCTTGAAATACTGCCTTCCACCATCTTGTAGTGTCCCGACTCTCCAGCCAGGAGAAACGTGAGTTTTTCAGGCAGTCTAGGTATTCCTGTTAGGAATGCAGAAGCAGTAAGACAAAGTCATTCTGAAAAGAACTACTGTGTAAAGAAAAAGACAGTGAAAACATTAGCTGACTGAAGCTGGAGCTAATATGCACAACAGAAACACAACTGACTGACTTTGCTTAGTTTCATGTTCTGTCCATCTGATGCTACCTGACGTGCTAAGTGACAGGCAGAAGAACAAGGGGCAAGATAAATGAAATTCATGGTCTCATTTCAGCGATGCTTTAGGTTCTGTTCATAAGTTCTCTTACATTTTTATAGAAATGACAATGCAAAAGTAAAGCACACGAAAGATAACTTTTTCAAATAGAAAAATAATTTATTTTGAAGTAGTTTTCACCTTCAATGTCTTCATTTACCCCCACTAAAAAGGGATAGTGATGTATCCTGTTGTAACCACTGAGGTGTCACTATGAGCAACCTATTGCATCTTAGCAGAGCTGGAGTGCTGCATTAGGACGTCCATCAACTGTGTGTCTTACATGCTCTCTCTGTATGCTCCTCATTAACTGAGTTTTCATGGCTGTTAATAAAACAGCCATCATCTTTAAGTATTCTTCATGTGGAAGGTGAATAGGAAAAGTAGAATTCTAAAAAAAATCCTTGAAAGTATTCATAAATATATATTAAAAATAAGGAAATTGGTATATTAATTAAATGGCCCAGGACCAGCAGGTGGCCTAGTGGCTAAAGTGATGGACTCCCATATAGCTGACCATGACTCGAGTCCCAGACCTTGTGACTTGCTTTTTCACTTTCCTCCTCTCTCTCACTTTCTCACTCTTACTCTCCCTCTCTCTCACATGCACTATAGCAAAGTAAAAGATGATCATCATCATTATAATAAATAAAGAATTCTTAAAAATAAATAAAATGGCTTAAGAAGTAGCATGTGATGATTGAGAAATGACTAAATTAAGCCTTGTCGTGGGAATCCAGGTGGAAGGGGTACTGCTGTGCAGTGCTAGAAGCCTATGGGAAGGCTCTGAATTTATCTGAACATGCCAGGCGGGCCTGTGCTCCTGGCACTGGGAGGGAAGAATACACTCATCAGGAAGACTCCATTGCAAGTCTTTGTCTCTCTCTTTCAATAAACTTAAAAAGAGAAAAGAAAGAAATGACTCAAATTACAATTAAAAAGAGAAATTTTCTTAATATTTATTGTAGCCCATATGTCTATGAAAAGATGAAAAGCAAATGTAGATTCAACCCAAAATTGCATTAATAAACACTGGACAGAGAGTATAGAAAAAAATATATCTTCGTAGAATTGCTTGCTCAATGCTGGAAATGCTTATACTTTGTGGTTCTTTTGGACCCCGTTTTTTTTTTTTTTTTTCCTTCCAGACTAATTGCTTTCTTATTTTTCCTGAGTGAAATTCACTACTTTTTTCTGACTGTCTTATTATAGCCTCAAAATCCTTTATAAATAAGAAAAGCTAAATAAACAGATTCAGTAATTTCATGGTTATTAAGCATTCCAAAATGTGCTATCTAAAAAAATGAAGTTATTGGCTACATTAATATTGCTAAACTATTGAAACCAATTTCTGTGTATTCACTGCTCTGAGATAACTTAGCTCACAGGATGCTTGGTTTGTGACTGGATCTGACTCGCCAGTTGGATTCATTTCTCTTTAGGAAGGGAAATATACTGATACTGCTATAATGGTATTAATTTTAAAGATCCCAGAATGTCCCCCCAGTGAGTGCAGTAGGGCAGTTAAGAGCTCCATTTTGGGGACAGATAGGCCTATTAGTCTTGCATCTGCCGTTTAAATGGCTATGTGATGTTTGGCATGCCTCTCCTAACCATGCAAAGTCTCAACCACTCATCTGTGATTAAATGAAGTAAATTTGAAAAATAGCTCAGGCAGAGTAATGATCATTACATAGTAGATATTTCTCAAAAGGAACTTTATCACTGGCCACTACTGGTTTATTATGCAGTTAGCTGGTTTCATTAGCAAACTTCTCTTGTTTTTGAAAATTGTTTTTGATTGCTGTTGCACAGCTGGATTCCACACATACAAAATCAGTCTTAATTTTTAATCATCTATTTAATCTATGGAGACATAAATCATTAAGAAGCCTGTACTTATTTGTAGCTATTTGTTCAAGAGAATGACTTCTAACTTTATTGTTTTCTTTTTTCATAAGCCCTGGAAAATCATCATGATTTTATTCCTATGTTACCTTTGTAGATTCGTACAGTTCTATGTTTTTTGGAAGAAGAAAGGCTCTGTAGATCAGATTTTATCATTTCTGTCTTATATCAATAAATATAGGATTCTTTAAGTCTACGTAGAGATGTACAATCAAACATGCAATCCAACTGCATATATTAGAATGTTGATTTCTTAATTTTGTTCCTTAAGATAATCAAATAAAAAATATTTACCTTTTAGATAGAGTCTCTGCTGGTGATAAGCCAGGACCTGAGGTTTTTGGTGATTATTAGATCATTGCAAAAGAAAGTACATGGGGGAAAAAGAAGGAAATTATATGGAGCACTATGAATCCAGCCTGAGCTGGCCTTAGGAGTTTACCTTTGACAAGACAAACCAGTCTTGAAAAGAAATGTGTCAGTTTTAGAGAACAGCTCTAGTCTGTCACGTTCTCACTATTTTCATATGTGCTCTGTTGATGATGATATATTGAGACCAAGCCTGAGGTGCAGTTTGTGGCAAACTCAACTGCTCTTCTGGAAACCATGTGGCAGACCATGGGTTCGGATCCCCAAAGTGGCTTGAAAACATACAGGAAGTCAAGCTCCAGTGTTTTACAAGCTGAAAGTCCAAAGAAGGGGGATTATGGTGTCATAAGATCCTGCAGAGAGTGCTGCTCTTCTTGCTGTCTTTCTGTTATTCATGTGTACACAGGTGCTGTCTATCATGAACAAAATAAGCAAACTTTTAAAAACATACATATTTACAAAACCAAATATATGCTTTCATGACCCTCTCCTTATCATTTGGATGTGTCAGAGGTTGAAAATTGTTACTGTCATCTGTTGCTTTTGATCCTCATCTTTAACTATAGTGAAACTTCTCATGTCTAAGACCTATAATACCTCATATACACTAAGAATATCTTAAAGGTATAGGGGAGACATGGAATTTACCTTTAGGACTCACCTAAGATAGGGGGAAATCTATGTAGTGTGCATTGTGGACCAGGGGCCACTTACCAAGCCTAGAGGGAATATAGGGGTCTAAGGAGTATTTTCTGGAAGTGAATGAGACCTGATTCAATTTTACAGCATCTACCTAGTTACTAAAGAGAAAGTACATTCCAGATAGAAGAATGGGTTAAACAAAATAACACAGTGGTGAGAAATCTTACTGTGCGTAAACGGTTTAGCATTTACTACATTTAATTTTGGGAAATTTAACTTGCCTTTTCTTGAAGTTTTCATAAATAAAATAAAGAGTTGTGAGGATTAAAGGAAATAATTCATATAAACTTTTTAGTTTTATACATACAATATAATAAAAAGCTAACTTTTTTAACTCTCGTATTGTGCCTACTGACTGCCTGTTTTGTGTGATGATTCTATCTCACTCTATAGAGAAGGCTGTAGTCTTCAAGCTTAACCACAGGATAAATGTTAATGAGTTTCATGTATGGATGTGATCTGTATAAGTAAAATACATGCTAATATTAATGCAAATGTTCAATGTGAAAAGTATACAGAAATTAAATTTATCCAGTAACCGTATTCTTACTAAACAACAATTAGAAATGAATGACAGATTACAGACAAACTTTAGTAATTCAGCAAAGTTGAATGATCCAGCTATTTAGTCATGGTGATAAAGTAGAACTCTTATTTATATTCTGAGTAGACCATACGTGATATGCGATGCTAATAACATTTTCATTGACAAAATTAAACAAGTTTGTCAGTAAATGTACTAGAAAATACCACATTAAAAAAAAACAAACCAAACAACCCTTTTTAATAAAGCCAGGAATATTTTCTTGCCTCACTTGCATAGCACTATCATATACAAAATTAAATTTGCAGCATATTATTTCTTAAAACTCCTTTCCCTCCTGTGTAACACCGTGTCGTTACTCTACAGAGGGCAAATTGTAAATAAATTTTTTAAAATAACCGTACCATAGAACCTCTTCTGGTATTGTAGGTAGGTCACTAGGTTGTTATTGCCAAGTGCTCTTTTATGTACCTTTTAAAAATTGGTAAAAGCAGTCTTTTTTAGTCATCTAAAATTCAACTCCTCTCTGCAAGTGCTTATCTATAAAATAGTAATTGCTGGAAGAGTTCATCTTCCAGTTCTTTAGCACTCTCAGGTGGATGGTTTTTCAACTGACCTACAACCATTAAGCCTGCTTAAGTAGTCCCCAACTATTTGGTCCCTGTTTTAATTGTTATTGCTGTGCATTCACCAGTTTGTAAGAATTACTGTAAGTGAGTAAAATGAAGTTTAGCAAGGGTGAGCGCCTACTCTCAGGTGGATGGTTTTTCAACTGACCTACAACCATTAAGCCTGCTTAAGTAGTCCCCAACTATTTGGTCCCTGTTTTAATTGTTATTGCTGTGCATTCACCAGTTTGTAAGAATTACTGTGAGTAAAATGAAGTTTAGCAAGGATGAGCGCCTCATGGTACAATCAAGGTGGTAAGAACTATGTCTGCATGAAAGTTCAATGGTAAATGACACATAGACGAGAGAAGGGTGATAATAGGTGAGAGAAGGGTGATAATTCAGTGTAACGTGAATATGAGAAACATATTTATTTTGTATTTAACAGTGTCTCTGACAATGACATGTAGAAACAGAAACTACCACTACAAATCAAAGTCCAAAGGTAGGACCATATCTAGAGGAAGATATTGGAAATTGGACCTAGTTCAAAAGGAAAGAACATAAAATAGATATGATTAGAAGATATTGACTTTAGTTGTTTTGTTTTATTTTTGTCATAGGGCATGTGTGCTCACCAGAGAGAAGAGATACTGAGAGAGAAAGAGAGAGGGAAAGTGAAAAATTATCCACCGAGAGAATGACTATGCTGCAGTCTCTTCTCCTCCATT
>NW_006159723.1:617301-670967 GCF_000334495.1 Tupaia belangeri chinensis
TGGGATTTGAACCACCATTGGCCATGTGGGAATCTAGCCACCTTCACCACCATGCCATCTACTGGGCACAGAAAATATTGACTTTAAAGAAGCCTAAAAGAGGGACCAGTAGTTGGTGTAATGGCTATGTCACTGGACTTCCGTGTAGTCGACTGTGGTTCGAGTCCTGGACCCGGTGGCTTAAACTCACGCTGGGTGCATGCACATGCATGCCCAGGATCCTGAGAGGAGAATGGAGGAGAAGGGATTACTGTGTGGCCATCCCCCCTGGAGGGGGTGATTTCTCGCTTCCTGTCTCTCTGTCTCTCTCTGTCTTTCTGGTAAGCACACATGCCCTATAGTAAAAACCTCTCCCCAAAATAAAGAAGCCTAAAAGATGGGGCCAGCAGGTGGCATGGTGGTGAAGGAGGGGCTAGACTCCCACATGTCAGACTGTGGTTCAAGTCCTGGACCTGACAGCTTGCTTTCTCACTTTCTCTCTCTCACTCACTCTCTTTCCTCTCTGGTCAAATTAAGCTAAGGAAGTAAGTAAATAGATAAAATTACATAAAAAATAAAATTAATTTAAAAAGATGTTTAAAAAAGATATAGAAAAAAAAAAAAAGAAGCAGCAGCCTAAAAGAATGTGATCTCTTAGGGCTTTAGAGAAGATTCAGCCTATGAAGAAGGAAATGTCTTTAAAGAACTCCTGTAGTGTCTTGTGACCTACTGGAGGCAGTGGGGTTTGGAGAGGTGGACCAACTCTGGACTTTCTAGCTGTGATATTTTTATGCCTCAGTCTCTTCCTTTATAAAATGAAATAAGAAAATTATGTCTCTTATGAGATCTCATGAAGATTAAATGAAAGTATGTATGTAAATTACTTTACACAGTGTATAGCACATGACAAATTTTCATTAATAAATAGCTAGTGGTATTAAATAACAGTAGTTAATTAAAAGCTGTTCTTACAGATTATATTAACTAGATACATTCTTTTCAATGGCTTCCAACTAATAATTTACTCAAATTAGGCATCTAGTACTCTAATCTATTCCCTACTTGGTAGAAAAGGGGAAACAAAAAAGGAAAATATTGAAACTTGACTATTCACGGTTTTATATCTAGAGTCTGAGAGCCTGAAACTCATCAGATACTTTAAAAGTATTTACAGAATTAATAATAATAAAATAATAGTATGTTATGAATGGGCAGAGACTAGATGAGTTTTGTAATGTAGATAATATGGGTTAGTGCACTAAATCCCATCACTTATAATTTGTTTTGAAAATGCTTTCCTCTGTTTGTTATCATGGAAACATGGTAAGAGAATGACCTATCTCTATCGGGTACATTCTGAGTCAGTCTTTGTTTTACTTAATAGATTAACTAGAGAGAAAGGAAAGATGTCTCAGTCTTCTTTATCTTCAAAAATTGTAGAAATAGGGGCCAGCAGATGGTGTAATGGTTACACTACTAGAAAATGTCTTTAAAGAACTCCTGTAGTGTCTTGTGACCTACTGGAGGCAGTGGGGTTTGGAGAGGTGGACCAACTCTGGACTTTCTAGCTGTGATATTTTTATGCCTCAGTCTCTTCCTTTATAAAATGAAATAAGAAAATTATGTCTCTTATGAGATCTCATGAAGATTAAATGAAAGTATGTATGTAAATTACTTTACACAGTGTATAGCACATGACAAATTTTCATTAATAAATAGCTAGTGGTATTAAATAACAGTAGTTAATTAAAAGCTGTTCTTACAGATTATATTAACTAGATACATTCTTTTCAATGGCTTCCAACTAATAATTTACTCAAATTAGGCATCTAGTACTCTAATCTATTCCCTACTTGGTAGAAAAGGGGAAACAAAAAAGGAAAATATTGAAACTTGACTATTCACGGTTTTATATCTAGAGTCTGAGAGCCTGAAACTCATCAGATACTTTAAAAGTATTTACAGAATTAATAATAATAAAATAATAGTATGTTATGAATGGGCAGAGACTAGATGAGTTTTGTAATGTAGATAATATGGGTTAGTGCACTAAATCCCATCACTTATAATTTGTTTTGAAAATGCTTTCCTCTGTTTGTTATCATGGAAACATGGTAAGAGAATGACCTATCTCTATCGGGTACATTCTGAGTCAGTCTTTGTTTTACTTAATAGATTAACTAGAGAGAAAGGAAAGATGTCTCAGTCTTCTTTATCTTCAAAAATTGTAGAAATAGGGGCCAGCAGATGGTGTAATGGTTACACTACTAGACTCCCATGTAGTAGACCACCATTCGAGTCCCAGACCCAACAACTTAAAACTGACACTGGGCACATGTGCCCAAAATCCTGAGAGGAGGGTAGAGGAGAAGGGATTGTGACATGGCGATTCTCCCTGGGGGCTGATTTCTCACCTTCTGTCTTTCTCTCTTTCTTTCTCTCTGGCATGCACACATTCCCTACAGCAACAAAAACTCTCTAAAAAAAAATAGAAAAAAAAAATAAATGAAATTTAAAAATAGTACTTTCTAATGAAATTAACTTTTGATATTTAGTAGTACTGTGAATTTATTATTATAGACAAAAAGAATTAAGGCATCTTGAAAAGAAGCAAATATTATAATTATCTTATTCAGTTAGTTGATGCTTGTATACTATCAGACTTCTGATAAATCAGTTTGTTTCTGTATTTATTCTTGCAACAAATATTAACAAAGAACTTACCATGTGCCAGACATTGTTGAAAGTATGGAAGAAATACTAGTGAACAAAACACACCTGCACTGAAGAAACTTAATTCAGGCAGAAAAAGAATTTTTTTGGCACACAGGAGCACATTCTTTTCCAAAACTGGTGTATATTGGCTTTCATTTTGAAGTTTGGAGCATCAGAAATTCTGTTCTCTAGAAGTTATAAAAGCATTTACTTACCTAAGTTGCTATTAGTATAGTTTGAAGTGCCCTAACATTTTCTATTGATCAAAGCACTTGTGTTTTGAATTTCATTTTCTGTGGATCAGAAAGGAATTTTTTTTTTTTGAACCAGCAGGTGGTATGAAGGTTAAGGCACTAAATCTCACATGGCTGCCTTTGTGGTTTGAGATCTGGACCCAGAGGTTTGAGAATTACCCTGTGCAAGTGTGTGTGTGTACCACAAATCTTGAGAAGAGAATGGAGGAGAAAAGAGGGTGGTATGGCTATGCCTCAAGGGATGATTTCTCTCTCTCTCTCTCTCTCTTTTGTTCTCACTCTTGCTCTCTCTTGCTCTCGCTCTCTGGTGAGCATACATGACCTATAGTAGAACAAAACAAATAGAAGGCAAAAACACAAAAATAAAAGCAAGCAAATAAACAAACAAAACCTACTTTGCTATGTTAAGGTTGGGAGACCTCACAAGCCCTCAAGGGTGAAGAATTGTCATGTTGGGGCTGGCAGATGGTGTGGTGGTTAAGGGTGCTGGACTAGCACATGGCAGACTGTGGTTCAAGTCCCAGACCTGGCGGCTTTCTCTCTCTCGCTCTCTCTCGCTCTCTCTCTCTCTCTCTCTCTCTTTCACTGTCTAGTCAAATTAAAATAAATAAATAATAAAAATAATTCTTAAAAAAAATTTTTCACCTTAATTTCCTATGGATATGCATGAACCATATCCTTTTTACTTAATTTCTGACTAGTTTCCCATCCCATCTGCCACATCTCCAGCACATACCAAGTTTGTTTAAATCAACATTAAAAATAAAAACAAGGTAGGATGGACTAGGAAACTAGGTCATTGACACTTCTGTTGTCCTAGTCTATCCTCTGGTCACCCAGGGAAATGTAATTTGCCTATTTTCTGCCTCTTGCAACTGCCTTCAGCTATTACATTTTCAATCAGCTTATTTCTACCCAGCAAAAGCAGTCTGGGAGAGCTTGCCTCAAAGTTGATTTCTCTGTTGTCTGTATTAGAATGTTGTCAGTAACTTATTACAGGATCTTATTGGATGGTCCTTGTCCTGCTATATCGCTTTCCCAGTAGAAGTACAGGTAATAAAAATCTCTATGACTAGGACCTTGGATTTGGGTAGTTCAATTAGTTGTTCAGGAAGACTATCAAAAAATGTGACTCCAGTCCCTGAACTCTAGTGTTTTCATTATTAGAGTGAAATGTTAGTGACAAATGGAGTATGATGGTCTAGACACCTCATCAGATCAGCCTGTTGGCCTGCAGCCTGAAATAAAGGGGCATTCTAAAAAGGTCTTGGTGGGTTCTAAACATGTTACTCAGGAATAAAGCCCATGGGAAATGGGGAACACCTTACATTTTGGGACAATAATAAGCTTTCATAGACTTCTGAAATTCCACAATAATAAAGCCACGTTTATGTTTCAGGATGTGTAAAGTCATTATGATTAGAGATAAGTTTTCTTATTGACTATCATAAATACCAAGATTATTTTAAGAAGTGATTAGCAATACTTTAAATATAATGACAGTAGTTAAGCTCATTTAACTGCATTGCTTTCCAATATTTGATTTAAAGTAGCAGTTAATAAATACTAATTCTAATGGGGTGTTGTCACAGTGCAGTCCCTTCTTCATTTCTCCAATCTCTTGGTATTTTGTGCATGCAGGCATGCACACCCCATGTGTTTTTCAGGTCACCAGGTCCAGGACTCAACACTCGGTCAGCCACTGTAACCACCATGCCACCAGTGGCCCATCAAATTTTAGTTTTTCAGTTGTGCAGAGGAATGTTCCTTTTCCTCTCTGAGTCACTTTATTCTTCCAAGAATCCCATCAAGGACCTTCAAGTGTTTTCTGTTCAAACATAATCAACTTCCTTCAACATATACCCATCTACATGCATGACAAGCTGCCAGAGTCAGGATTAGCAGCCAGCCCTGTGGGATCTGGCTCCCTTCACCCAATAAACTTCTCTTCATATGGATAGGCATCATCAAGTAAAATTTTTGCAACTGTGTGTGTAGAATTTATTTATACTCAGGTTATCCATGGAAATTATATTGGCCTCCAGGGACATTTTGGTAATTTGTGGAGTCATTTTTGGTTATCACAGGAGGGAGCTATTAGCATTTAGTGGGGGGTGATACTAGAAAATATGTGTAATAAAGAACTGCTCTGCCTCCAGGCAGTATCCCCATGTTTTAATGCCCATTTATGCATCGGGAAAACCTGTTCAATTATCTGAATATAGACTTTAATTCTACCTTACATGTAAATACCACATACATGTTGTGTGATTTAAATAGAGACTGAATTTTTCCTAATAGACCCATTGTCTAAAGAAGAATGCCACATCATTTCGTTTGAAAGTTTACAAACAGTTCTTCCACAATTTTAAAAAATCACATTAATGAAAGCAATGCCAGTCATGGTTTTTAGTCATAAGTTCAACACACCATATCATTCTTTCTTAAAAATAGCCATTGAATTCATGATGATCATGTATACATTTACAAATACTTGACTTTTCTTACATAATACAAAGAACTGGAATTTTGCAGACTTATTTTTATTTTTCAAAGACAGAGTCTCACTGTGTTGTGATCCTTCTACCTCAACCTCCCAGCTGGGACTGCAGGCACATGTCACACTGCCTAGCGTATTAGCTTATGAGTCTATACATTACATTTCAAATAATTAAAGGAAAATAAAAAATAAAAATAATATGAGTCTTCTGGAATTGGGAGTAACTGCTTCACCTGCATAGAAAGTCAGTTTGTTAACCCTAAGCCAAGCGTGAATCATGTAAGTGTACAGATTGTCTCCTAGGATTGTGAGAATCCAGATTCGGTCTTTAATCAGTTACAGAACAGTGCTATGGACACATACTCTGGTAGAAATATGTGGATTCTAAAGAATCTTCCTAATAAACAGCACAATTTTGAGATATAGGCCTTAAAGGTAAACCCTGAAGTAGGCATATTGGATTCTCATTACACAGTTCAATTATAAATATAACAAGTGTGTCATTAGACAAAACCTTGTTTAATGCTAGGGTGACAAAGACAAATATGAAATAATTCATTGCTCTAGAGACTTTGTATTCTAGTGATAGGTACAGACATACATCTAAGAATATTGATGCAATGTTAATGTTTAATAGAGTTTTTTTATTAAAGTTCTATTAAATATTAGAAGAAGCAATTTTAAGACAGTGTGGTGTAAGATGTAGTTTGAAAGTTATATTGGACCTATGTTGTGGATAATCTTAAATATTATTCTAAAATCACATTATAAGAGCAGAGAGAAAAAAGTAAAATGCTTGAAAACAAGCAAGAAAACATATCTCAGATGTTTCTGTGTCTGAGGGCAGTTGATTATGTTGCAACAGAAGACACTTAATGGTCCCTGATGGGATTCTTGGAAGAATAAAACTATGAACTCAGTGAGAAAAAGAAAAATTCCTCTGCACTATTGAAAAAATAAAATATAGTGGGCCAGCTGGTGGCATAGTGGTTAAGGTGACTGGATACCACATGGCTAAATGAATGCTGAGTCCTGGATCTGGGGACCTGAAAAACACACAAGGTATATGTGCGTGAATGCCAAAAATCCCAAGAGGAAAGTGGAGGAGAAGGAATTGCAGTAATTCCATTCCCCCCACCCCAGGTGATTTCTCACTTTCCCTCTCCCTCTCTGTTTCTCTCTGGTGAGCACACATGTCCTATAGCAAGAAAAAAAGTTTGTTTTTTGTTTGTTTGTTTGTTTGTTTTGCAATACCTGGATTATACTCCCCAGTGTTTCTGGATAAAGATATGATTCCTGGAGCTTCTTGGGTCATGAAATAGAATTCAGGTGCTGAAGTGGGTGGGTCGGCAAAATAGAACAAGCCTGAGTCCTGTACCATAATATCCAAACTGGAGTGTCCACCTTCAGGATCCTTTTAAGGTGGAAATAAAATGGTATCTTATTTAAGTATGGATTTTCATAGAGAATAACCAAATCCCAACTGTTTAATGAATAAAATAGAAAAGACATATAGAGCAGTGCTTGATGCTTAGAACCACTCAATGAAAATTAGTTTATATTGAAAAAATAATTTGTTCAGTAAGTATTTAATAATAAGGGCTAGTAGATGGGGTAGTGGCTAATGTTTTTGACTTCCACATGACCAATCGGGTTTGAGCCCTGGATCCGACAGTGTGAAAATCATACCAGGCACGTGTGCATGAATGCCTAACATCCCAGAAAGAAGAGGGATTTTGACATAGCCATCCCCCTAGGGAATGATTTCTTGCTATCCTACTGTTTGTCGCTTTCTGGTGAACACAGGTGCTCTATGGCAAAAACCTGGAAAAAAAATAAAAAAAGAAAAAAAAATTAATAACAGCCTTCTTTGTACCACTGTGCTTTGTACTGTTAAAAAGATGATAAAAAAACAACTTATCTACGTATAACAGTTTATTGAGAGTTACACTATGATTAATAGCAATTTTTCAAATTACACTTTCAGAGTAAAATAAGAGGAAAACAAAGTAAGTTAAGTGAATTGCAAGTTGTCACCTTACTGAAAGTTGCTTTTGTGAGATTTTACAAAATAGTACAGAAAAACAATATAATTTGTTTATTTCCCACTATCTCCCATATTTTGGCTTCTGAAGTGTAGAGGAAATGGCACTATTTAGGAGTTTAATTTTTTGAAAACTGTGTTAAGACTTTTACATAATACATAAACTTTGGAAGATGCCATTTCCTCTGATAGCAGCAGGAAAATGAAAGAGGGAACCTGAACCATTGTTAAAAATGTCAAGTATATTTTCTCTCTCAGAAGATTCAGAGTTGGATCAAGACTGCAAATCTCTCTATTAAATTTCATGATACCGGCACTTGAACATCCAAGCAGAATTTAAGATCTTCAAAGAATACTATTATTCTGATAAAAGTTTCAGTATAAAATTTAGGCTGATTTTTATTATTTTTTTTTACAGCAACAGTTTGGAAAAATACAAATTATATGAAAAATGTTTGAAAGTATTTAAATTTTATGATGGAAACATAAGTTGCATCTAGACTTTTATAGTTTTTTGATATCATGTGTTTTATTGCTGTTTATAATTAGTTCTAATTTTTATTAAAAGTTATCTTTTATTAAAAGTTATCCCTAATAAAAAAAAGGGATACTACATTTGAAGCCATACCAATTATCACATGTTTATCACTTTGTTAGGTTTCCCTCAAGATGAACGTATCTTCAGAAGAGTAAATATTTTGGGGACCAGCAGTTGGTGTAATGACTGTTTCGCTGGACTCCCATGTAGTTGACCGCAGTTCGAGTTCCAGACCCGGTGGCTTAAAATCATGCCAGGGGACTTGTGCTTGCATGCCCAAGATCCTGAGAGGAGAATGGAGGAGAAGGGATTGTTGCGTGGCTATCCCCCTGGGGGGTGATTTCTCACTTTCTGTCTCTCTGTATCGCTCTGTCTTTTTGGCGAGCGCACGCGCCCTATAGCAAAAACCTCTCCAAAAAAATGAAAAAAGAAGGGTAAATATTTTTGTACATGCTACTCACTATTTCATTTGTAATTGATAAAATATGTTCCTAGAACACAGTAAGTACTAACTAGGCAAATTTTGTATCAATGAAAGCAATAAAAACTTGATTCCTATTTGATTATTTACAACTTGTTTGTACATTCAAGAAAGTATTATAATTTATTTAACAACTTGAGTTGAAGCAGTGGCTCAATAAGATGTACTTTCCAATGTGCTATGTATTACTTTTCTTCTACCCTATAAACTAAAACTAACATCAGAGGTATATTTCTCCCAGGCCCTTTCTTAACTTTGATCCAGTGCCCTGATAATACCCATACTTGAAAGTTCTAGATTTGTACTCCCATGCTGTCCCTACTGAGAGAATGACCTCTGTTTTTGCACCAGTGTTTCTCACTTTTGATTTTCTTAATGCACCCAAGATACATATTTCTTTTTTCCTAGACTCACATTCCCAAGGGCACGCCTAGGTTTACAGTATGACATTTATCTAAGAAGACAGAAGCATATAGACAGTAAACAAATATGAGTATTGTTATCATATATAGTATATTAAATCTACTCAGTCCTAAATACATCAATAATTTGTAAACTTCCATACTTATATGATTATTCAATGATACATTTTGGTGTGTTAAAGTTCACTTTTATTGATTTTTAAGTATTAAGGATAAAATATAAAGCTTATAAGATAGTTATTTGTGATTTTTAATGTGTCTACGAATTTTAATTTTTTCTGGAAATTAAAAGAATTTAAATAATATTAAATGGTAATCCCACTCCTAATGTTTTTAAATTATTTCTAAGTTGATATAACATTTATGCTTTGCACTGTTATGAAATGAAATGCTATTTGGGAATGATTGCATAGGTCTAAGAAACATTTCACAATTAAAAAAAATTTTTAAGAGAGATTTTTACTACATGTGCTCGCTAGAGAGACAGAAAGCAAGAAATCATCTCCCTCCCCCCCACCCCCAGGAGGATGGCCACACCACAATCATTTCTCCTCCATTGTCTTCTCAGGATTTGGGGCACACGCACACAAACACACACACACACACACACACACACACACACACACACACACATACCCAGGATGAGTTTCAAGCCCCTGTGCCCACGATTCAAACCATAGTTGTCCATGTGGGACTCCAGCAACGTAATTGTTGCACCATCTGCTGGTCCCTCACACAATTACAAATTTTAAAGAAAGGATCTATTCTGGCCCTTCAGAGACATTCTAGTGGGACTTCATCCTTTATTGCTAAATAAAATAAACCTACTAAGCAGATCTCTCTGGTCCATCTGGCATGTTTTAACTGAGTCCTCTGCTCAGGGTTTCATAAAGCTGAAATCAGCATGTCATCTGGCCACATCTTGATCTTTAGATTTAACAGGTAAATACCTACTTCTGTGCTCCTTCAGGATGTTGGCAGAATCCATTTCTTTGTGACTGAGGTCCCCAGTTCTTTTGTTGTCAGGGAGGAGCTGTGCTCTGCTCCTAGAAGCCACTCTCTGTTCCTACTGGTTCCTACAATTGGCCCCTCCATTTCTGTAAGAAAGAAACTTCCTTTTGAACTTCAAATGTCTGATTTCTTCTGCCACCAGCCAGAGAAAATTCACTCTTGAAGGGTTCATTTGATTAGGTTAGGTGAACCCAGATAAACTTTCTATCTTATATTCAGCTACTTAATAATCCTGATCACCTGGCAAACTCTCTTTTGTTGTATAAAGTAACAACCAAAGGAGGAACACCAGGAGTTAGAGTTCCTGGGGCCATCTCAGAAGCTAACCTATGACATTCATCTGATCAACGTGAAAAATCAGTCTATCAAGTATATACAAGTACAGGGGATTCTGGGTGAATTGTTTAGATTGTTTAGAAAGATTTTCTTTTGAATATGAAAAACATATTAGTTATACTTATTGCTAAATGGTTGTGGTGTATTTTATATTAATAGTTATTTTTTATTTTTATCATTGAAAGTATTTCTTCCATGTAGCTACGGTCCATATTATTTCTTTTACATATTATTAAAGTTATTTATCATTTAATGAGCTATTTAATAAAAAACTTAACTTCATTTTTCTAATAAATTATTAAAATGAAATGCTGTGTTGGCATTATTATATCTAAGATTTACATTTATATCACATTAGCAGTTTTGCCAGTTGATTTCATAGTAACATGTCAGTTTTATATTTCTTGTCCTTTATATAAACACTTATGCTTTGGTAATTATACCAAAGCTGGTAGATAAGCATTCCCACATGCCACATACAGTTCATAGAGTATTAAGTCTTGAGATACATTTAAGGCTCTATTAGGAAAAATGAGTATTATTTATTTACAAATAAATTTTTCAAATGATACCTCACAGTATTTGCCCATATTGCTATAGCATACATTATTTTATTTAATATATTAGCATATGAAATAAATTGAAGTCCATAACATATTTGCATATTTTATTTAATATGTTAACAATCATTAATGTTATTAGTAGTCATCATTATTATTAACAAGTTTGTTGTAAGTTCCTTTAGGTCATGTGCATAAATATTATGGTATTTAGCTTCATGTGACTAATCATATGTAATTCCACATGGATATTAAAAATAAATTCGAAATGCTAGATCCGTCTTATGTGTGAGGTTACTTAGTGATAGATGAATGTGAAAATTAAAACCCAGAGTTGAATCTTTGGTAACAATTTGCATTTCCCTTTTTCTAACAAGTTCTGATAGCTTTTTCTTATTAACATCATCTTGTTCTTTTTTTTAATATATGTAAAATAGCATAATGTGAGTTAAACTGTTATATTTTACCAGAATAAGGTGATCTTATGTTACTCATAGGCACAAATAAAAGTATAAGACTTCTTCTGTCTGAGTGGGCTATAACTAAGAAATAAACGAATATAAATAATACTTTTCCGTGTGTGTATGCACGTGTGTGTGTGTGTGTGTGTGTGTGCGTGCGCGTGTGTATGTATATTTTGTTAGACCTATGGGGAAAAACTACTTTGGAGCAATTTACTAAAAATTAAATCTTAGTCTTCTAAAACACTCAGTAAATTGAATTTTTAGCTGTAATAAAACAGTTGAGGGGCCAGGAGGTGGCGTAGTGGTTAAATCTCAGGACTCCCACATGGCCATCATCAGTTCAAGTACTGGAACCGACACCTTGAAAATCACACTAGGCACATGCCATGCCCAAGATCCCAGGAGGAGAATGGGGAAAAAGGGATTGCAGTGGTGGCAACTCTCCCCAGGGGGTGATTTCTCACTTTTTGTCCACTGTCTCTTTCCCACTCTGGTGATAACACACACTCTATGGCAAAAACCTCAAAAAAAATTTAAAAAAAGAAACAGTTGACTTTTCTAAGCTTCTTTTAATCTCTGTAGTAGCTATTAGGGGGAAAAGTATGTTTATAAGGGAACTGTTAGAAAATAAAAAGCTTTAATAGGTTTTCTACTTGAGATGTTTTCTGTCATTCCACATCTTAGCAGAATCAAATGAACTCTTTATAAAATCTTCAACCATTTATTCCCTAGTAAAGTGGCAGGCACATGTAAATGACATAGTCATTAGCATGGGTGAGTAGGTCATAACTGCATTTTCACATTAGCACGTTGAATCACAATGAATTCACTAAATGAATGCAACACATTTTCTTTCACTAGTCAAAACTCCAATAATGATTTTAAAGATTGTTCCATGAAAATTAGATCCCTTATTACTTTCTTTTACCTTGTCCTTTGACCTTCTACAAAGACTTTCATGCGCTTAGCCAATTTCCTTGCCAAAAAAAGACTAGCTAGAAGAAGTTTCGAGCTTTGACATCCTGTGATAGTATTAGCAGGAATACTTGCATTAATGCAAAGCTTTCTGGCCACATACCCATCATAGGCACTGCCTTCCAAGGCTGTGAGATGTTGTGATTATGAAATGATGTATTGTACAGTAAAGCTGAGTTGTGTCTTGTATAAGAAAACCAAAAACTTTAGTGATATAAAATCCTCTTTCTCTCATAGAATGATCATTTTCATGGTCATTTATTTCCACAATGTATTATAAGTGAAAGCTACTTCAGCTGTCTCTGTGCTTTATTTGCTGTTTCACCCAGGCTTGGGACCATTCTGTGTTATCTGACATTATAGCATTACAGAGGGAGTTGCTTCAGAAAAAAAAAAAAAATACACAGTGGGTGAGTTCATCAGTGGTTGCCTCAGAGAAAACAATTTGTGTTGTTTAAATTTATTCACTTGCAGGTTTAATATAGTCTGGGAATCCCGGATTTTCTCATATAGGATACTGACAACTTTTGCACCTTATAGTGTCATGTTGTTATTTTCAATTCTGACCTGAATCAGCAATATCACCCTAGCCATCAATATATATTCTGATCAAAAGTTTTGAAAGTGAAGAATGGGACATATAGGTTTTCTACTATGGGGTAGTCTGAAAAGTCATGATGCAGTTTTACATAAAAACAGAAAAATAAGTCATGACATTTCCAATGACCCAATATTTTTGTCATAAACAGCCCCATGACTTCGCACTGAAATGCAGAACGCCTCATGGGAGGCTGTCCCCTTGAGGCAGACGTAGCCGGCAGTGTCTGGAACACAGTGGGCACTTCATAAGCAGTGGTGGAACGCATAGCAAGAATGAGGAATGCATATCAAGGAGGAGAACAGGAGAACCACCCTTCTTCCTTCTTCTTTAGGGACATTTGAAAATGCCCTGAGGGCCAGCCTGAACTCACAGAAGCAATACAGTGCTCGATGATTCTGGATCTGTATGGAAGACCACAGGCTTAGATCCCTGTTTAACCTGTACATACCAGAACCACATGCTCATGATCCTGGCTAGCTGGTTATGGTGGGGATGGATTGCATCAAGAAACCCTGTTAAGGATGCTTGCCTCCCCACCTCTCTCATATGAAATAAATATACTTTTAAATGTGAAAACACATAGCAAATTCTGGAGAAAGCCAGCCAATTTGCTGTGCTGAGACTGTTTTAAGGAAAGCTTGGAATGGGCATGCAAACCTGGGAGGAAATCACTCGGTCCCTTCCTGCTCCTTAGGGTCACTTGTATTTCAGAGGAAAAATGAAGCCTTACTAGCCAGAAATCTTTGGCAATAAATTGGAGCAATGTTAAACTGTAATGACAGAAAATAAATTCTGTTACATTCTATGCATAGGTTTATAGAACAGAAGTTGACAGGTGCCTGTCAGAAAAGTGATATGTAATGAGATGTAAAGCGTATTTAATCCACGAATCCATTTAATTGAAAGCACCATATGGACCATAATGGCTTGTTTGACTTTGTTAAATTAATGGATTTTAAAGTAAACACAGTATGTCTATATATAAAATAAATGAAGCACACACTTTTTGAGTAATGAAATTCATGTTCTTTGGATCCAATATGCTCATTTAAAGCCTTGGATATAACTGCGTTAAAATTAATATACGACTGTCACTAAAATATATTTTATTTATTTATTTAGTTAGTTTTTATTTTATTTTTTTTGTTTCGTTTTTGCCATAGAGTGCACATATTCACTGGAGACAGTCAGAGAGAGACAGTGGAGGGGAAAGTGAGAAGTCAGCCCCCAAGGGGGATGGCCATGCAGCAATCTCTTCTTTTCCATTCTCCTCTCAGGATTATGGGCATCTACACACATATCCCTAGCATGATTTTTAAGCTTCCTGGTCTGGGACTTGAACCTCAGTCAGTCATATGAGCCTCTAATGCCTTAACCACTGTACCATTTGCTGGCCTCTACATTTGATTCCTTCTTTGTCCATTGTGCTCATAGCAGCCAAATGAAATCAATTAACCTCTAAGATCATACAATTCATTCATATGTTTCCAGCCTCTAGATATTAGTGTATTTTTGTTTTCAAAGAAGCAGGAGATTCTAATATATTTATGTAATAAACTGTAGAACTCTTTTGACAGCCAAAGGAAGAGCCACTACATTAATGACAGTTCCAGAACTCCATTTACAACATGCTACTGTTTTTTTTTTGTATACTTTGGTGCTGAAGTGTCTTTGAAGTTGAACAATATTACGTTTTCAATAACTAAGGTTGGTTAATGGCAGCTCTTGTAACGTTTCCCCAGTACAAAAGGGAGACAAATGCTACTAAAGGCCAGGAGTGTGATGGGATCTGTGCACTTGCATGAGCCAGAGAGAAGCATGTCGGGCCTTCCAAGTGAGGAGGATGCTGATCTGGAGGAATGGTACAAATGAGATGATGATAATGATGATTAGTTTGTAGTTGAACATTAATGATAATGAGAGTGCAGAAATAGGACTGATTTTTAAAAATATAAATATTGTATGAGTTATTAAAACTTCTATTAAAAATAGTGATTAGAGACAAGGAAGGTCTTTTTATCCCAATTAGAAAGACTGCCAGAGGCTCGATGGTTGCAGGGCCACAGGACACAACTTTTGCAAGGCTGACGCATATGGAGGTTTCCTGGTTTGCACTCAGAGACCTCCCCAAGTGTGTCAGGCATGTGTGTGCTAGTGACGTGGGGCAGGCTGTGGCTGGGAGGATCGTAGTGTTGGCAACCTACAGGAGGTACTGTCTTGCTGTGGCTCTTCTTCATGAAGAAAATAAATGAATGCACTTTGAAGGAAAACAAAAGACTTCCAGAAATAAGTGAAACAACTTCTACCACTGAACACGTACTTTCTCTGAGGTTGAGTCAATAATATATTTGCAAGCAATGTCATAACAGTAGATAATGGAGATGATCTTTATGACTTACTCCAAAATATCTTTTTGTTTGTTTGTTTGTTTTTGTTTTTTGCGTTTGACAGGATTTATTGAGTGCCGACTATGTGCTAGATATCGTTCTGGGTACTGGGGATGCATCTTTCAATTCTTAAAGCTTAAAAATAAAAGAAAGCATAATTGTAATTAAGAATATAGTTTCTATTCAGTCGAGCTAGTACATGGTTATTGATTAAATTGAAATTTGAAAGGTTTTATTAAAATAATGCTGATTTTAAGTGATTTTACTTTATGAAAATTTTGAATAAATCACTTTCTGTAGCTCGCACCAGCCACTTAATGAAATGTTGGTGATGAACAGCTCACATTTGTACATGTGTTAAACTATGCTTCATAATTGTATACGCTGTCGTCAGAGAGGTGCATGGTGTATAAGCGTTTGAGCAAGAATAATGAAGAATAGCAACAATAGTAAAAAAAAAACGTAAAAAGTAGTTTTCTCTGAACTATTCACTTAAATATCTATCTTGTACCTGCAGCCCAAAAACTTGACGGAAATGTGTCTCTTTTCATATAACTTAAAATCACCATTCCTATCTTTATTATCCAATCAATCTGTACTTCCAAGCATTCAATAGCAACATCTCTATTTTAAAAAGAAACATTAGCCTTTCAGAATTGCTGTTTCTTATAGAATTACAGTCTATTATAATAAAATGGTTCAGATAATGAAGAGTGGTCAGGATGTGGCCACTTGCCACTGTGCTGCTAACGTAAGAAATGTGGGAGATAGTCCAAAGCCTTCTTCACACTGCTGCCTTGTCAGGACCAGATCCTTAACAGCCACGGCGGCCTCATGTCTCTGACATTAAAATCAAGATAGGTGACTTCCTTTCTTATCTTCTTTAGAAACTAAATTAAATGAGATTATGCAAAATACCTATTAAAATTATTATTAAGGGTCCCTAGGTTGCATAATGGTTAAAGCTCTAAACTCCCATATAGTCAACCACAGTTCAAGTCCTGAGCCTGGTGGTTTGAAACTCACTCCCGGTGCATGTGTGTGCTTGTCCAAAATCTCAAAGAGAAGAGTGGACAGGAGGGGATTGTAGCATGACTATCCTCCCCTGAAAGGTGGGTTTTTTTTTTTTTTTTTTTTTTTTTTTTTTTTTTTTTGAAAGATGATTTCTTACTTTCTCTCTCTGTCTCTCTGACAAGCACACATGCCGTTTGGCAAAAATCTCTCTTAAAAAAAAAAATCATTACTATGATTATTTAAGATAAGTTGTTTTGCTTTTAAGTATTCATGGGAACTTTCTCTTTTTCTCTACTGTGAATTAAATGTATTCTTAATTTCTAACTAGGCTCATTCCATTTCAGTGATACAGCACAAATCTTTAAAAGTGTACTAGAAGGTTCATCAGTTAAAATTGATGCAGTGCCCTAATGGTACACAGTGCTATCAGACATTCTTTTTGAAGTTGGGTTACAAAGCATGACAAGATGACCCTGAATGACATTCAGAAAGGCAGTTCACTCTACTGCCAAGATAAGATAAATTTTCATACAGTGTATATGTGTTAGGAGCAGCCTGGTCCAAGCTCAAATATTTTCATGCTACTAATCTTTTTTGACCACCACCTCCACTTCTTGCTCTCCACCATAGTTTGTAGCCCCACTTTTTCCACTTGGCAGGTCCCGAACACTCTGGGGGATGTGTGTGTGTGTGTGTGTGTGTGTGTGTGTGCACGTGCATGTGCATATTGTTGCCCTACCATGTTCTCCTCATTCCTATTCTAGGGCTGAGTGACATGATAAAACCCCATTTTAGAAAAAGTTCTGTTAGACTCTACAATCAGAATCCATGTACCTTAAAAAAGAGGACAGGCTGTATGGCCTTCACTGCACACTTAACCAAATGTGAATCATGTGGCCATGGTGTTGTTCCTGTGTAGAGATCATCTTCGATATAGTAGCATATCCTAATAGTCAAACACACAAAGGGGAGCTCCCTCTACTGTTACTAATTTAACCTCCTGTGCCTCAATTTCCTTGTTTGTGAAATGGGGTGATAATGATTCTGAAATCTAGGAGTGCTATGAAGAATGCATAAAATAATAAAGAACATGCTTAGAATAATTAAAATATTGGGTTGTCTGTAAAGTCAAGATGCATGTTTACATAGAAAATATGTCATGATTTTTGACACCCTAAGAGTAAGTGCCTTATAAATGTTAGCTCTCATTATTATGTTTTCGATTCCAGAATGAAATGTGTCAATAAGGTATCAAATGTGGAGACCCCAACTTTAAATTTGATTTAGCTTAAGATTTCACATGAATGTAGATAGCTTAGCTGAGTATGATACACAATAACTAGAAGTAGACTGCAGTTATAACCAATGCTTATTAAGAATGAGAAGTTAGGGGGACCAGCAGTTAGCATAATGGTTATGTCGCTGGATTCCCACGTAGTCGTCCTGGACCGAGTGGCTTAAAACTCACACCGGGCGCGTGTGCATGCGTGCCCAAGATCCTGAGAGGAGAATGGAGGAGAAGGGATTGGGGTATGGCCATTCCCCCTGGGGGCGGTGGTTTCTCGCTTTCTGTCTCTCTGTCTCTCTGGCGAGCACACTCGCCCTATAGCGAAAACCTCTCAAAAAAAAAAAAAAAAAGTTAGGAATCTAAGTAAGCTGGGTAAATTAGATAGAAAATTCTTACTATTTATTTCAATAATAATAAACTAAGGAGAACAGCAGCACACAATTCTGAATTCACCAAGCAAATTGGATAAAACTATAAATATAAACTAGTTATCTGCTTGAAACCTTTTTCAGTTAAAAGCAGAACATCTGATAATTTTTTGCCTTCCTGAGAGCTTTACTTTTCAGAAAGTTGAATAAGGGCTGCTATTTTGGATCTTATTTTATCAAGGAAGCATCAGTTGGTAAAGTGAAAGTGACAGGAATCCTGGGAGAAGATGATCATATCCTCTTAGGTGCCATAAAGCCAAGGAAACAAATGCTTTGTAGAGTCTCATATCTTCTCCAGATTTTAAGAAAATCTTCTTAACAAAGCAAGTTCATGACAGAGATGGGTGTGCTCAAATGCTGAAAGCTCTGAGAAATGACATTTTTATTACAGCCTCACAGTTTTGCTAATGAGAAAGAAAGAGAGCAGACATCTAATAAACTAATGCAGCAGGATGGAGAGCTTTCAGCTGGGCCTAGCTTTTATAGTAGAACAAATAAAAAGTGGAAGAAAGTACAAAATGAAGAATACGGGATCAGAAAAGTGAGAAAAATATCTAAAATACGGAAGAACTGGTGGGAGAAAAATACCAAGTACAACGTAAATTGTGTTTTACAATGTGCATGTTCTGAAAAACAAGGCAAAGTGAAGTTTACTGCTTGGGTCACTGATGAGAGAGAAAACAGATCCACTCAACTGGTATTTTACTTCCATTTTGCCTGTTTACGAAGAGCTAAGAAATGGAGAAAATATGGACAATTGTTGAAATGGAAATTCAAGATGGGAGAGGGAATAATAGAGTATGACAACCTTAGTTTTCTCTTTCAAAGAATATAATACAGATGTGTTTTATATTGTGTGTGTGTGTATGTACACACACATATATATATACACACATACATATATAGATATACATATATATGTATCTAAAATATGTATACGTAGATATACATATATATGTATCTATCTAAAATACATATGCAGACATAAAACTAAAGAAGCATTTTTTAATGATCCAGATATTCTATGATGTTAGAGGATCATAGAATTTTGGGATAAGAAGAAACCTTAAAGGTTACTACAACATCTAATGCTTAAGTGAAATGTCCTTTTTTAATAGCAAATGAGTAGAAACAAACAAACATATTGACTTTTAAAAGGACAAAAGATTGGGTCTGTAACATCTAGACCTTGATATTAATCTCCTGAAAGAAGAAGAAAAAAAGTCAAATGGGTTAGTAAACAATATATAGTAGTTTGTAGGTAAGAACACAAAGGGGAAAGCCGTAGAAATCTTAGGGGTTCACAGAGAACAAAAACATTTCTGGTGTTACTGAACTTTTGTAATATGGCTAAGTACAGATAGATGCCGTGAAAAGTCCCATAGACCTAATATGTCTGGGTAGACCTGAATTTTTAAAATGTATGTTAAACTTTTGTGGACAAAACAGAGAAATACGTGTGCAGTGAGGGTAGAATTTGTGAAATTTAGCTCATTGCAAAGTATAGATGTCATCCAAAGAAATATCTGTCATGACTTGGCTAGTCTCACTACTTACTATTCGCTGTACTACATCTTTTCAAGAAGCTACTGAAAGTGTGCTCATCCTAAAAGAGACATCAGAAAGTGTTGGAAATTATGAAATAATAATAGCTTATTGCAAGTAAATTAGGGATAGAAGGACCATTGGAAAATGCTGAGATAAACTAGCTCATTTATAACATATCTAAATTTTCTTAAGCTCACACACATCAAGATGAAATTACAGATCTATTAAAATGTTTCATTATTAAAGTTAGAAAGCAAATAGACGTGCTGTTTGCTAACACACCTTAAATCTGTTTCTCCAGCCCAGTGGTCATGATTGAGCTCCTTTACCCGAAACTCATTTCTGTCTTCACATGCCCATCTCATTGTCTAACACACATCTTCGACTCAACAGTGCAAAGCTGAATTCATTAATGTGATTCTATAATCTCTTCCTCCTCCTGGAGTTCCATGGTGGGGAATGGAAACAGCATATACTTACTTTTTCAGATCAGCATCCTGAGAGTCATCATTATAATATACTCTCTAAATCAAATCAATCTTCAAGTAGTGTTCTAGGGTGGGATTTCATCAAAATTCTATTTTAGAAATCCTTCTTTGACAATAGTAAAAGAAAGATGGACTGATTTTCTTGAATTTTTTCCTGAGAACCCAGCGTCAATAATACCAGTGTTTCTAGCATAGTAACCCACTTAGTCTTTTATTAAATAATTATTTTTAAGCACTTACCAAAAGTAAAGGCACAACATTAAATTCTCTGTAATATAAGTTCCATGTGGTACCTGACATTAAAAATAAGCATAAATCTGAGTGATGTAGCAATTTAAATTGGTGGCTTTGATGTAATGAGGAAAAATTTATATTAAACAACTCTGAGTCTGAATCCCAGCTTTGACCCCAGATTTTAAATTAGATATCAAACTCAGAAAAATTAATGTGATCATCAAAACAATAATATGATGAAATTAGGTTGCAGTATGTTTAGTACAGTCCCTGGAACATAGACAGCATTTGATAAATATGTTATTTCTCACAATTTTCTCTCTTCTCTAGAAAAGTGAAGATAATTTCTGGCTAGGGGGTCAAAGAAAATTTCATAAAAAGTGCAGTACTTAGTACTTGATTTTGTCCTGTCAATGTGGGTAGTATCCGAATATGAAGAGGTAATAGTGTTAATGTTATTACAGGTACAACAGAGGTTTAAGTGAAAATATGTAAGTGGGAAGCGACAGGTGGTTTTTAGGCAAATATTAGGTATTAAATGGACCATGGAATACAGGTAGTCTATAAAGTGTCTATCTTATGAAAGAAGGAATCATGTCTTTTTATTTTCAAATATATATTAAACACCTAACAATTGCTGGCACATAGTAGCTACACGACAAAGTATTTGTTGAACAAAAGAATGAATAAAATGTCGTAGAGCAAATGGAAATTATTCTAAAAAGTCTTTGCTCAGAAAATCACTTAAAATATGGGAAATTAGATCAATAACCCCTCTTTTATTAGATTCTTAACTGCTAAATAGTGATAAATGAGTAGGGACACTTGAGAGAAACCTATACAATAAAGACTGTATCTCATTCATTGAGATAGAAGACACCAGCAACTCATATCTGTGCATCAAAAAGGGCCAAATATTAGCGATTTCAAATGACTCTGCCTATACAATCATACAATTCATAGCTACCTTTCCAATCCCTCGGACCAATTAGATATGCTATCCCTTCCCTCCTTGTCTAAGATAGTAATCTATCTTCAGTTTAATATTACTGGGAATGGTAAATGAGTTTTATGATTATAGTATAGTCTACAGTATTTTATATATTTTTTGAGATTTTGTCATAGAGTGTGAGTGCTTGCCAGAGAGAGAGACAGAGAGAGGATAAGTGAGAAATCAGCCCCCAGCAGGATGGCCCTGTTGCGATCCCTTCTCTTCATTCTCCTCTCAGAATTCTGGGAACGCAAGTACATGCTCCTGGCATGATTTTCAAGCTACTGGGTCTGGGACTTGAAACTTAGTTGATCATATGGGAGTCCAGTGCTTTAACTACCATGGCACCTGCTAGCCCCAATATATAGTATTTTTAATGCCTGTTAACTGTTGACTTGTATTTTAGTAAGATGTTGAAAGTGGTTTTCCTACCTTATCTGTTCAGGCAAGCTACTGATTTTTGGGAATTAGAAAGGTTAAAACTTTCCATACAATTTGTTTGCATTTCATTATGCTTGAAATAGCTTATTTTTTTCTTTATTGGTATAAAAGGAATAAAATATTTCTTAAAATTTACTTCATTATGCAGATACATGCATCTTAATGTATATAGTACTAAAATATTTAGAACTTTTGTTGCCAAATATTTCTCTTTTAGAAGCTAATGTGAAAAAAATATGTATGATGGATGTAGTTGAACAAAATTAATTTTTGTAATCACAAAAGCAATTTGGGATAACAAGTAGATTGAGTCAGGTGGCTTGTATTTTTGATAGAGGTGCTAAAGCAGTTAATCCATACTGGTTAAGCTAAAAAACACTCTGGTTGAAAATCAATTCTACCTACCATAAAATGGGTTCGGCTTCAGTGAAATAATTTGGTACTCTTGTCTGGGATCACTGATTATTGATTCTTGAGAGTCAGAATTGCAACTTCGTTTGATTCTCCAGAGATTCTCCAGTGAAAATGTTCATCATAACTCAGACTTGAGAGTTCTCTTGATTCATTGAATGAAAAGTGCAATAAATTAGCATTGCCTATTTTAAATAAACATTTGTTTTCTTTCTATAAGAAAATGCAAGCTTCAAATCTGAAGTAATATTCTTAGTTTTCTAGGTGTCTAAATCATGTCACAGTTATCAAAGTGTTACCTGATTTTTCCCTTTGTTTGTTTGTTTGTTTGCTTGTTTTATTTTATTTTTTAATTTGCCCTAGGATGCATGTACTCATCAGAGAGAGGCAGAGATAGAGAGAGAGAGAGAGAGAAAGAAAGAGGAAAAGTATCCTCCCAGCAGGGTAGCCATGTTGCAATCCCTTCTTCTCCATTATTCTCTCAGGATTCTAGGCCCAGTGTGTTTTCCAAGCATCCAGGTTCAGGAGTCAAACCACACAATTGGTCATGTGGAATTCAGCTGTCTTAACTACCATGTCGCTGGCTGAATTTACTTTATTGGGGGCTCTTCTAGGAGCTTCCTAGTATCTGCTTCTGGCCTTGCCTTTATTATTTACTTTGTAGACTTATCTAAATTCAACAAAAACATTTCAAAGACGATCTTTGTTCATGATCCATCCTCTGACATATTAAACTATGCTTTACTTGACTTCCAGAAATGAACAAGAAAAAAATTGCTCTCACCATGAATTTGGACACAAAATTTTGTTTGTAAAGATCTAGGTCATATATTACACTATGGCTTCAGAAAATTATCAGGTGCTAGGTATAATATATCCCCATTATAACTTTATTGACTGTAGGAAATCAATTAAAGGCATTGCTTAGAGTTATTTTTCTTTAGGTTCAGCTTACTTTTAGTTTTGATTCTCTAATTCTGATTAATATTTATTTCAGTACTGGTTGGGTGGCTTAAATAAAGTTTTATGAAGTTCTGTGGGATAAGATATGTGTTTCTATTTGTTTCGTTGTTTATTAACATATAGTAATTGTACATATTTGTTTTGTTTTGACATTTTAAAAAGTATTCCTTAGTCTGTTTAATGTGCTAAAGTGCATAGGATTTCAACAGTTCAAAATTTTCAGAAATTGTAAGTATTTGTTAACATTTTCCAGCTTATTTGACTACAAGACCCTTTTAGGAAAATGCTAATAGACTTTACATGTCATAGAAAAGAAACTTAATCTAGTTTACTGCCAATGAGGCCAAAACAATAATTGGCCATTCATGCATTTTTCACATATGATCTGACTGCTTTGCATTTGTTGAAGACTTGAGTATTGCAAGAAAATGAGCAAACAGTAAATGAACAACAACAAAAACAATGTACTTTATAAAAGGATTTAGTCCACTGAATGATGATGTTATTTTGGGTTTCCTATATACTGAACCTCTAAAACATCAACAGCAAGCAGGAACATAGAGAGATAACTTCCTACTCATTACAACTTCCCATACTGAAATACAGAAATGTAACAAGGGTAATATGAGTGATCATTTATGCCACATTATCGTGAGATTAAATGATATCAGTTAGCTGTACTGTTAGTTGCTAACCTACTCTTGAGTCTTTTGAGGAAACACACACACACACACACACACACACACACACACACAGAATGATATCACATAGAACTGTCTTTTTACATTTCCTAATAAAGCTTTTTCTCTTTATTTATTTATGTCTTTCAATAGCATCTGGGATAAATATACTCCTCAACAATGTTTGCATTCTATAACACTCCATTTTGTCTATTGATTATAAGCATAAACTATAACATATAAATGGTAGGAAGTAAAATTGTCACAGTAATTGTGATCTCAGCTATTTTTAAAGGAAGCTTAATTTTTTCTCTCCACAGGAAAAGTTATTTTGACACCCACCCACTGAACAGTAATAGAAAGTTGCATTGATTGTTTTTTTTCCCCCGACTAGGAATGGCACTTTACTGGATTCATCTTTAACTTAAGCACACAAAAATTAATAGAAGTTAATGGAGCTAAATTAGTTTCATTTTGTTGCTATTTTCTTTATGTATTTATAATATGCCCCAAACTTGCTTTTAAACAGATTTAAAGTCTTTTTTTTGCTAACCTACTCTCGAGTGTGTTTAGGAAACACACACACACACACACACACACACACACACACACACACACAGAATGATATCACATAGAACTGTCTTTTTACATTTCCTAATAAAGCTTTTTCTCTTTATTTATTTATGTCTTTCAATAGCATCTGGGATAAATATACTCCTCAACAATGTTTGCATTCTATAACACTCCATTTTGTCTATTGATTATAAGCATAAACTATAACATATAAATGGTAGGAAGTAAAATTGTCACAGTAATTGTGATCTCAGCTATTTTTAAAGGAAGCTTAATTTTTTCTCTCCACAGGAAAAGTTATTTTGACACCCACCCACTGAACAGTAATAGAAAGTTGCATTGATTGTTTTTTTTCCCCCGACTAGGAATGGCACTTTACTGGATTCATCTTTAACTTAAGCACACAAAAATTAATAGAAGTTAATGGAGCTAAATTAGTTTCATTTTGTTGCTATTTTCTTTATGTATTTATAATATGCCCCAAACTTGCTTTTAAACAGATTTAAAGTCTTTTTTTTTTCCCCCTCAACTCACGCTGAGTGAGTAAAGGTGTTTCTTTAGAAGACGTGCCAAGCTATTTTACTGAGTGGCCTACAACAAGCCCACAGTAATAATAACATGGGGTCTCTTAGCAGAACAGAAGAACATGTTCCCCTGTTCATTATTGATGTTTGTATAATATTGAGGTGCCAATAGAGATGAGCCTTGGATTTGGCTGGTGCGAGTGAATAAACAATCAGTTAAATCAGAGCATAAAGCTGTTATTTCACATCCTTGCAGCAGATAGTAAATTATTCAGAAGCCGAACTCATCCATCTATCCAAAATTGCACTGTGTTAAAAAGGTGGGTTTGAATACTAATATATTATGCAAAAATAGAAAGAATTATGGCATTTAAATCATTGAATGCAGTGGAAATTGGAGGAGATGTGCTATGCAAGTAAATAAAATACTAATTTCCAACTTTAGGGATTATAATTTATGTACTAGTTTAAGCTTTCAGATGATGTGCTGGCTTTCCGGTGAGAATAAATCCCAATGAAGAGTGTCTATTGTTTTGTTTGCATTTAATACAACATGGAGGGTTTAGAAGTTCTTCATCATTATGGAATTTAGACTAAATTATGCACTTAGACTTGGCTTATTTTAGAACAGAAATACTAAAATACTTCAATTAAAAAAAATTTTGATACAAAGGGCCAGCGATTCAGGGAAAACCTATTCTCAGGGTTTGATGTAAATAAGTGAATGAGTGAAGTGATTCATGTTTTTAAGTAGCCAGAGCTTTCTGACTACTGGGAACCTTTGCAACCAGGGAAAATTCTTTAATATAGGGTAATCTAAAGAAGCATGCACGTTTGATGGGGGAAAAAAGAACACATTTATTTTAATAATGTATCCTTTTGATAAATCTACATGTATAGACACCTTCAGATGGTTTCTATAAGTGTCATTTTGTTTTAAGCTAAGTAGGAATCTATTTAGTTTTCTATTAAACTTGAATGAAGAGGATAATTGTAGGAAAACAGGTTATTAAATTTTAAACTTACTCTTTTCATTATAGAGAGCACAGACATGGGCACACTAGAGAGAACAGGTGGGAGACAAGTCCCCTCAACAGCACGTCCTCACACTGTGATCCCCTTTCTTCAGCCTTCCAGCTCAACTGGATCTTGGAAATGTGCACATGTGCCTGGCATGTTTTCAGGCCTACCCAGGAATCCGAACCAGCAGTCAGCCACGTGGCTTCCAGCCCAGTAATTCAGATTGCTACTGACTATGGCACCAGGCTAAGCTTGATTATTATTGTTGGATAATTAACCAGAGGAAATTTAGGAAAACTTATACACGTTTATTTTTCTTTTGGTCTTGAAAAAGCATGTGAATGAAGAGTACCCTAGCTAATGGTTTTAGTCTCAATGGAGCAATCATTTAGAATTAGCACTCTTTTCCAGGGCAAATTCTATAAAGAAACTAATAGGGAACCAGCAGTTAGCATAATAGCTATGTCACTGGACTCCCACGTAGTTGACCGTGGTTCGCGTACCAGACCTGGTGGCTTAAAACTCAAGCCGGGTGCGTGTGCGTGCGTGCCCAAGATCCCGAGAGGAGAATGGAGGAGAAGGGATTGCAGCATGACCATCCCCTCTGGGGGGTGATTTCTCACTTTCTGTCTTTCTGTCTCTGTCTGGCTAGCGCACGTGCCCTGTAACGAAAACCTCTAAAAAAAACAAAAAACAAACAAACAAAAAGAAACTAATAGTCATATTTCAGCTTTATATTTGAGTATTACAGTTTCATAAATTGGAAGCATAGGGGACTAGCAAGTGGTGTAATGGTTTAGGTACTGGTCTCCTACACGGTTGACAATGGTTTGAGTTTGGGAGCTGACTACTTGAAAGTCATGCATGTGTGCATGAAGCTCAAAATGCCAGGAGAAGAATGAGAAGGGACTGTGGCATGACCATTCCCTCTATGGGTGATTTCTTACTTTTCCTCTCACTGTCTCTCTCTCTGATGAGTGCCAGTGTCCTGTGACAAAAACTTTAAAAATTAAATAAATAAATTAGAATTACAGAAAGACTATTAGTGCAATTGTATGTTATTGATGAGAGATCTTCAAGGATTTACTGGAAAATGCATATTATGGAAAACTGTGAATTTCAAGATTTTTTGCATCAAAATAAACTTGGAGAACCAGCAGTTGGCATAATGGTTATGTCACTGGACTCCCATGTAGTCCACTGCGGTTCACGTCCCGGACCCGGTGGCTTAAAACTCACGCCGGACGCATGTGCGTGCGTGCCCAAGATCCCAAGAGGAGAATGGAGGAGAAGGGATTGCGGCGTGACCATCGCCCCTGGGGGGTGATTTCTCGCTTTCTGTCTCTCTGTCTGGCGAGCGCACGCACCCTATAGCGAAAAAACCTCTCAAAAAAAAAAAAAAAAAAACTTATACGTCAATTCCATTTTCAATGAACTAATTGAGGTCTATATTAAATGCAACCATTCTGGGAACCAGCAGTTAGCATAATGGCTATGTCGCTGGACTCCCATGTAGTCGACCGCGGTCCACATCCCGGACACAGTGGCTTAAAACTCACACCGGGCACGTGTGTATGCATGCCCAAGATCCCGAGAGGAGAGTGGAGGAGAAGGGATTGCGGCGTGACCATCGCCCCTGGGGGGTGATTTCTCGCTTTCTGTCTCTCTGTCTGGCGAGCGCACGCGCCCTATAGCGAAAACCTCTCCAAAAAATAAAAAAATTAATGCAACCATTCTTAAAATACTTGGAAAAAAATTGATTTGTCCTTTTAAACAAGACAGGGAAAGATTAGTAAACATAAGGGAGATAGGAGTAGTTGAGAATGTGTCTTTGGAGAGACCCAAGAAAATCCAATTTATAATTTAATAAATAGAATCAGCAATGTTTACATATATTGTAGGTAAAAATCTCATCATGTTCTCTTTAAATTTGAAGACAATTTTATCAGGAGTAAATACAAAAAATGAACCTAGAGAATTATGAACATGGATTTTTTTTTAATGTTCTGGCATTATGTGTATGTTCACATATTTACTCAATTTTAAGGAATAAGTTTAGTTGCATATCAAGAACAGACTTAGGGCCAGGTGGCATGTTGGTTAAGGTGCTGGACTCCCATGTGACTGACTATGGTTTGAGTCCTGTTTAAAACAGTTTAAAAATCATGCTGCTTAAAAATCATGGTGTGTGTGTGTGTGTGTGTGTGTGTGTGTGTGTGTGTGTGTATGTGTATGTGTGCCCAAAATCCTGAGAGGAGAATAAAAGAAAAGGGATTGAGGCATGGCAATCCCAACTGGGGGATGATTTCTCACTTTTTCTCTCTCTGTCTTACTCCAGAGAGTGCATGTACCTATGGAACAACCTTAAAAAGATTGCATAGTTACTGCTTTGGTAGCATGTTTATTAGCAGACATACCTCTTATAATGACATATATGACAAGTCCCCACCTTGAAAGAATCCCCAAGTAAATAAGCAATTGCCCTCAAGTAGACAATTTCATGGCAGGGAAATAAATGTGACAACACAGGTGGGGGCCGTTGTTGTCCTCACCTGCGATGCTTGTGCTCCATTTGGGTGTTAGTAGTAAGTGACTGTAGTTCTCTCTGTTTTTCCCAGCCGTTATTGTAGTCTTAGCTATGACTCCTCAGTCTTCAGCCTTTTAACCAAGATTTCACATGGTCATCCAGGTTCTAGCCCTCCTTAGTATTAATATGGTCATGGTGAAACTTCTTATGTGAAAATTTAAAAAAAGGAGAACATGCAACTTTCACATATTGCATGCTCTCTTCCCACAGCATTGTAAGTCATTTGCCTGTAAGGTGTGTATTTTATAGTTGATGTTTTTTGTGTGCTTGAGTGTGGGGAGTTGCTTTTGTTTGTTGGGTTGGTTGGTTGGTTGGTTGTTTTGGTGTATCTTCCTTGCAATTTTGCAGCTGTAAGGCCTCGCACTGTGACTGGCGTACACTGGCATACATTAGGGACTGATTTGTAACAGAAAAAAACTGAGAATATTTGTGATAAGTTATTCCAATAGGATTAGGGTTAAACATAGTGTAAAAGATTTGCTTTCAAATCAGGACATTGTGTGTGTGTGTGTGTGTGTGTGTGTGTGTGTATTTTAGATAAGTGAAGAATTTGATGTATGGGAGAACACAAGACAGAGGAAACATTGCCCCCATCTCCTTACACCTTCATTTTAAAATCAATGATGGTTTCTGATTTCTATTCAAATGGAAAATCCTACCCACCATCGCCTTCTCCTGTTCCTAGGACCATCCTGCCTTTGTGACACTAACCCGTAACTGTTAAACCAGAACTTAACAGTTCTTTCCATTTCCTTTGTGTTGGTCTTGGTCTAGAAAAGTCTTACATGGCACCATCTCTGCACAAGCCGCCCAGGAGGAGCTGTCTGCTGGGAGACTACTTACTCCTTCCCAAGGAATCAGAGCTAGGTGGCCAGGGTCAGGACTGAGAGAGGAAGTGTGGGATGGAAAAAGCACATCTGTATTTTAGGAAGCCTCTGTTTTCTCAGAACTTGGGACTTGTGGAAATTAGTGTCAACTAGACAGCTCACTGGCAAGGCAGCAAAAATTCCACCAGAATTTATGTGGTTTCTGTTATCAGTGCTTTTTAAACACTTTTAAATGAAGGACAATTCAAGAGCACCCATTGAATCAAGGTGTTGCAAATAATATTGCTATCTCTAAATCAAATAAAGTCAGGGAGTTGTGGGGGGTGGTGGGGGGCAGAGATACAGTCCAGGTTTTTTTGTTTGTTTTTTTAAATGGTGAGATTTCTGGTTTAGCTTCTACCAAACTCAAATTCCAAAGTTTAAAGCTGATGCTGGATCAGTGATTCCCCTACCAGACAAATTGTCCCACTCCCTTGAACATTCTGAGGAGCAACAGAACCCAGAGCAAGACTTAAGGTTCGCCAGGCTTTACCTGGTTCTAGTTAGGCGGGAACGTGAAGATCTATCCGTCACATCCAAGGAGGATCCTCATCCAGGACTGTCATCTCCTACTCCTGAGCCAGCCTTCTTGCAATATTGCTTTTGACTTTTCTTTTCAAAGAAACATGAAAGAAACTCACTGATTCTTTAGAAGGCCCTATTAGTGCTTAGAAGTTCAAAGTGTTAGACATTCTTAACTATGTTAATTTTCAACTTAAAAAGAAATGAATTTAAACTACTTAACTTCCTTAATTCAGATATTTAAAAAGTCAAATGGATATGCTTTATTTTTCTTTACTTGAAATTACCAAAAGGCACTTTGACATTCAAAATGTTGGAATAAAGATAGTAGACCCAAGTGTAGCTCTGCAATGCTGGAGGCCATATGGAAGATTAGGGTTCTGTTCCCTTGTCCATTTGTATATGCTGGGCATGTTCTGTTTTTTGTTTGTTTGTTTGTTTGTTTTTTATGATTAAAAAAGAATTAGACATTTAATGGATGGGAAGCAGTTTAAAACCTCTAGCTCTTATATTATGATAAATGTTGGTTTTATATGAATTAACAGATAAAATAAAAAAGTAAACTTTGTGACACAGATCTTCTTTATAAAAGATTTATTGCACGAGGGGAAGAGGTAGACAGAGGCAGAGATAGAGATACAACATCCTTGACAATGTCTAGGTGCAACAATTTACTTCTGCTCTAGCTAGCCTGACTCGTGTGCCCATGTGTGGCTGGCTACTGGGAGGTCCCCTGATGCAAAGAGGCAACCTTCCCACATGAGTCTACCTTGCAGGTGCCACATTTTACCACATGCCACCAACTGACCCCTGAAAAGCCTAATTTTAAAAGGTCCTTAATATTAAAATAATTCAGCTTCTAAGTACAATCTACCGAAGTTTGACTTGCTATATTGAGGTGAATAACTAGTAACTTTTTTTTAAATCTAGACTTAAGTACCATCATAAAGGAAAGAATCTTATGATTATGTATCTGTAATTTGTTCTGGAATAAGTGTGTGCCCATTTAAAATATTTAAAAAGTGGAACCAGCAGATGGCATAGTGGTCGTGTTGCTGAACTTCCATATGGCTGATCGCAGTTCGATTCCTGGACCTAGAGACTTGAAACTAATGCCCGATACATGTGTGTGCATGCTCAAGATACAGAGAGGAGAATGGGGGAGAAGGGATTGTGGTGTGGTCATCCACTCGGTGGGTGATTTCTCACTTTCTGTTTCTCTCTCTCTCCAGCAGGTGCATGCACTCTATAGCATAAATCTCTTTTAAAAAACAAACAAACAAATTATAGATAAATATAGACATATAAAACTAAATGATTCACTCATTTATAGAGTGAAAAACTAGTAACTGATTTAAATACAACTTTAGCAAAAAATATGTTTAGTATTTTCATTTATGCAAAATACAGAAAATTGAATATTTGGGTTTTTTTGTTTTTTGTTTTTGTAGGTTTTTTTTGTGTGTGTATGTATGCCTTTTTTTTTTTTTTTTTTTTTTTTTTTTTTTTTTTTTGCTAGAACATGTATTTCTAGAGAGAGACAGAGGAACAGAGAGAGAGGGAGAGGAATAAGCATCCCCTATGGGTCATGGTCACACTGCAATCCTTTCTCCTCCCTCCTTTTGGAGTTTTAGTCACACACACACATGATCCCAGCATGTTTCTCAAGCTACAGATCTGAGATTCAGACCTCACAGTTGGCCACTTAGGACCCAGTTGCCTTAAACCACTAGACCACAGAGTTGGCCCAAATAGTGTTGTTCAGTTAGTGTTATCGAGTCTGTACTCCAGTTTGGGCATTGTGCAGATTCCTTGTATTTTTCTTTTTCTTTTTTCTTTTCTTTTTTTTTTTTTTAGGGTTTTTGCCATAGGGCCTGTGCGCTTGCCTGAGAGAGAGACAGGAACAGTGAGAGCAAAAGTGAGAAGTCGCCCCCTGGGGGCATTGCCATGCTGTGATCCCTTCTCCTCCCAGTTTATGGGCATGTTCACGCACATGTCCTGTGTGATTTTCAGGTCTCCAGGTCTAGAACCACAATAGACCTTGTCAGAATCCAGTGCCTTGACCACCATGCCACCTGCTGGCTTCAGATCCCTTGCTTTTTAGTCTTTTTACTTGATTGTCTTTGAGGAATTTTACTATTCATTGACATTTGTATTTAGAAGTAGACAATATAAACAAATTGATGTTGATTTCAGTAAAGTGTTTTGATGGAATATAAACAAATTGATGTTGATTTCAGTAAAGTGTTTTGATGACATTCTTAGGAAACCTATGTATTTCATCTTCTCTAGGGCAAGGGAAGAAATAAACAATTTAATGTTTGGTATATTTTTTTATTTTAATTGTTGTTATTATTATTATTTTTGGTCATAGAAGACATGTGCTCTCCAGGAGAGACAGAAAAAAAGGGACAGTAAGAAATGAATCCTCAGGAGAATGGTCACATTGCAGTCTCTTCTGCTCCATTCTCTTTTTAGGATTTTGGGCCTGCATTCATACGTGCCCAGCATGATTTTCAAGCGGCTAAATCTGCGACTCATACTGTGGCTGGCCATGTGGGAATACAGAGTTCCAATGGCAACTGCTGACTACTGGTATAATTACTTTTAAAAATTAAAAATATGCATATGGGACCAGCAGTTGGTGTAATGGCTATGTCACTGGACTCCCATGTAGTCGACTGCTGTTTGAGTCCCAGGCCCGGTGGCTTATACTCAGTCTGGGCACATGTGCATGCATGCCCAAGATCCCAATAGGAGAAAAGAGGAGAAGGGATTGTGTCTTGGCCATCCCCCCTGGGAGGCGATTTCTTGCTTTCTGTCTCTCTGTCTCTCTCTGTCTTTCTGGCGAGTACATGTGCCCTATAGCAAAAGCCTTTCCAAAAAAAAAAAAAAATTCTTTAATTCTTTTTAGAATTTTTTTTCTGATCCTGAAAAATAATCCATTTCTTAATAAACATTCATATTACTATGCTAATGTTCTCTTAAAAGCTGAAAAATATTTTTGTGTAGAATAAAATATCAAACCCATCTTACTTCAATTAAATTTCTATATCATATTTATAATAGATCATTTTTTCTTTGTTTTGTCTTCTTTTAGTCAGTGTGCATTTGAACAAATATCCAGTGAACTCAGACCAAGTGAAAGGAGGTATATTTAAAGACAGGATATTGATCAACTATGTGTAGCTCAAGGAAAAGAAATTTAACAATGTATCTCAAGTACTGAAAATGAAAAATGGAAATTTTTTCTTAAGACAAATGTGCCTTTCTGCAGTTTTCTCTATAGGTAAACAGGAATGAGAATCTCTTTGTCTGTCTCTTTTTTTATGAATGTCCATCTGATTCTTACCTATTTCTTCAAGCACAACCCTACTCACCAATGGTTTTGACTTTCTTATGGTCTTGGCATTTCTTAGTAGTGGCTCAAAGTAATGCTTCAATTCCAGCACTTCACATCACTGAAGGAAATGCCTGCATGTCTAAATAAAAGCTTCAAGACACAGAGAGATTATGCCTTTCACATAATTACCATAGTCTAGCTCATGCAGGACTTAATTTATTTCCATCCCACTCCACTGTGAACTATACCTTTCTTTGATGTTAACAGTATTAGGTCGACGATCTCGTAATTAATCTAAGATTTATCTTTATTTATCACTAACCTTTCCTAGCCATAATATTTTCAAATCGGGGGGGCGGCAGGTGGCATGGTGGTTAAGGGCCCTGGATTCCCACATGGCCGACCACGGGTAAAGTCCTGTACCTGCAAGCTAGCTTTTTCTCTCTCTCTTTCACTCTGTTTCCTCCGATCAAATTGCAATAAATAAATAAATAAATAAATAAATAAATAAATAAATAAATAAAAGTTAAATAACTTTCATTTAAAAATAGTTTTAAATCAGTTTAATTCTGCAGTTATAATTCTTCTCATTTATGATCTACAAATTTGCAGGCTTACACAGGAGTTAAGATTGAAGATTCTGAGCCAGAATGCCTGGATTTCAGATTGTAACTCCATTTCTTACATTGAGTATGGGAAGTTTGATTAGTGCTATAAATTTCCTGCCTCAGTGTCTTTTGTTGTAAATTGGGGAAATGATTATACCTCTCTCGTAGGTTGTTGGGAAGATTAAATGAACTAATATCTGTAAGCACCCGAAACACCATCAGTCATGTTTTAAGCACAGTGTAGGTTTAGATGGTAGCGCTGATTTCCATTTTTACTACAATTGCGGTAAATCTAGTCTTTCTAGACTATTGTAATAAATTCCTCATGGGTCCCTGTTAGACCCATCATCCTTAATTATTGTACATTATATAACTTCCATACTAAAACATATCATGTCTCCTCCATGCCATTCAAATCGAAGTTCATATTTAGCACATGATTGAAAGCCTTTTTCAGGTCTGCCCTAATTTATTCTCTAGGACTCAAATTTTATTACATCCCTCCACAATCACTTTACTTCCCATGTGAGATTTCACACACTGTCATGCCTCCAAGGCTTCGCTCAGCTGTTCACCTTCCCCAACTCCAGCATAACAAACATTTCAGGTCCTATCTGCCCATTTAGATCCTTATAAATGAAAACCTTTGAGCTCTTTTTTTTCTCCTTAGAGTAGAAAGCATAGAGTTTATAGTTATTTGACTGATTTTTTTCTTTTTTTTAGAATCATTATAAGCACAGACTAGAGGCATTCATTTTAGAATTGCTGTCGTTAGTAACTCATTTTTCTGCCATTTTATCCACTACCAGCCCTTACATTTTTATGAATCGTCTCATCCAATTGAGTGAGAAAAATGCTATTTTGCAAATAAAAGCCAACATCAACTCTGCCTTGGAAATAGTATCACATGTTTGTGTGTACAGATCCTGTTTCACTGGTGTCACTGTAAAGTGTTTTGTAATATATTATGAAGGTTATTTTAAAAAGTCATTATTTTTGAAAAAAGTGAATTTTACTCTGACACATTATAGGAAAATTGTCTAGAACATTTGCTTTAAAAAGAATAACCTTCCAGGACTGACCCTATTAGCATAGTGGTTAAGGGGGTACGTTGGGAGCTGGATTCCATGTGGCCAACTGTGGTTTGAAACCCAGCGGCTTGAAGGACATAAAGGGTTCATGTACATGTGTGTCTAAATTCAAGTAAGATGGAAAAATAGAGGGAAGGGAATTGCGGCATGACCATGCCCCATTGAGGATCTCTTCCCTCTCTCAAACACCCCTACTCAATGTAAATAAATAGCCTTCCAAAACTTTAAAACACTGATCAGCATTTATTTGTAGGAATTTCTCTCTTTTTTTGGAGAGGTTTTTTTCTATAGGGTGCATGCGCTCACCAGAAAGACAGAGACAGACAGAGAGACAGAAAGCAAGAAATCACCCCCCAGGGGATGGCTACGCCGCAATCCCTTCTCCTCCTTTCTCCTCTTGGGATCTTGGGCACACGTGCACACGTGCCCAGTGTGAGTTGAAGCCACCAGATCTGGGACTCAAACTGCGGTCAACTACATGGAAGTCCAGAGACACAGCCATTACACTAACTGCTGGTCATGGGATTTCTCTCTTAATGCCAACAGAAGGGTAGTATAATTCCTGTAAGAGAGAATTTTCCAATTATTCAATAAGGTTTTCCTTCTCTTAAATTAAAACATTTATAATTTTCATTATTATCACTCAACATGTAGAACTTGCTAAAAATTATATTCCATGTGAAGCTCATTTATCTGTTTTTTTTTCATTTTTTTAAGTTTATTTATTTTCTTCATGAGAGAAAAAGAAATGTAGGTACCCTTGGCAGGATCTCATCATACCATGATCTCTCCCCCCTTTCCTAGCTTTTCAGGCAGCCAAGATCACCCTCATGCCCACAGAGTGCCCAGTATATCCAAGTGCACCCGGGATATGAACCCAGAGTCTTCCTATATAGCTCCAATATTGTGTAGTGGCCCTCTACTGCCAGCGCCACGTCTCTGGATTGATTGATTGATTGATTTTTTTTATTCACGGTTTTTGGCCATAGGGCCTGTGCACTCACCAGAGAGAGAGAGACAGAAGGAAAATGAGAAAACAAACCCCAGTGGGGATGGCCACACCACAATCCCTTCTCCTTCATTCTCTTCCTGGGATTTTGAGCATGCACGCTTATGTGCCTGGTCTGGAATTTGAACCCTGGCTAGCCATATGGGAGTCCAGTGACTTAACAACTACACCACCTGCTGGCCCCAAGTCTGGATTATTTTTAATAGTATTTTTTTCTTCTCCTTACTCTCTCCCCTGTTCCAGTTTGTCTGTCTATCTATGTGCTATTGCCCAACCCATGTCTTTTTCTGTTACACTTCTGTGCTGTATTTCCAAGAATTTTCCTTTCTCCCTTGGCACGTTCTATTAATCTTTGTGCATTTTTGTTAATTCTTACAGAACTTTCTGGGGAGGACAATAACTCTATCGTTTCAGGTCAAGGATCACCATTTCAATCCTGCACAAGTCTCAGCGCCTATACAGTAGAAGTCTTTTATTGATTTTTGGACTTGACTGAATGATGAATAATCTCTGACAACTATATTACATCCATTCCACAAACAAAAAGAGAGATAATTTTGGTTTCTGGAAGTAACTTTAAATACTCAGCCTCCAGACAAACTCTCATCCTCACTAAGCCTTTTTTTTCATGCACAGTGTTCTGTGCAGTAGTGATATAAGCATCAGAAACTGTTGTCCAAGAAAGGGGAAAAAAAAAAAAGAAAGAAAGACATAAGATCTAGTGTAAGAGTAAAAGGTCACATAGAGAGACCCTATTTTATTTATTACTCTACTGAGTCTTACCTATTCCATGATAATTTCACCATCCTTTATGTATTTAATAATCTCAACAACAGAAAGAATGATTATTTCTCTAATACTATTATAGAATATCATAGAATCTTTTGTGTGTTTGTTTATTCTCGTTTCTGTTACATGTCAGCTCTGACTTATAGAAACTATTCACTCTGGATAGTGATACCTAAAACATAGATTCTATTCCATTTAGAAGCGAGAGTTGGTACTCAATGCCATGTTAATGTATGAATGTCAGAAATAGTTTTCTCTCGCTTGCATTTTTTATTTTTATATTTATTATTTTGACTTCATATTAAAAAAAGTTAAGGGGACCAGCAGGTGGTGTGTTGGTAAAGGCCCTAGACACTCCCACATGGCTGGCCATGGTTTGAGTCCTGGACCTGGTAGCTTGCTTACTCACTTTCTTTCTTTCTCTCTCTCTCTCTCACTCTCTGGTCAAATTAAAGTAAATGAATGAATAAATAAAAAATAATTCTTTTAAAAAATAGTTAAAAGTAATCCAGAAGGTTGATACTGCTATGTCAGCAGTAACATGTTGCTCTGTAAAGCTGGAGTCTTTGTGGCCAGCTTTGTATCTGGAGGCTTGGGCTGGCCTGAAGGCATCCTAGACATGCATGCAAGTGCCCACAATCCTGAGGATCTTAGGGACTGAGGAATGTGGAGGATAGTGGCATAAAGAAATCTTGTTGGGGATGCTTTTCTCTTTCTCTCTCTGTCTCTCTCACATGCATGCATACACATAAACTCTCCAGGAAAAAATGAATTAAAATAAATAGTTAGGGCATGTTCTATTATTGTTCAGTACCGAAAAACTAGCTTACCACTTTATTAGATCTTCCAGTTCACAAGTGAAAATAGAGCACAACGTATCAGTGTCCACATCGTTCAAATAATAGTCTGTCTTTTTCAGACATTTTCATAGTCCCATTTGAGAACGAGTTCCTGTTTAGTGTGAGGGCTACTTGTTTCACATCTCCTCTTCCTGCTAGTTCACACTGTCATTAAAAACTAAAGCATCTTTAAAAAGGAGTTTCAGCAAAATTGGGTATAGACAGAATACTTGTAAGTAGAACTTGGATTCTGACATTTGACATGATGTTGTAGTAAAATACAGGACTTAGAGTTGCTACCATCTGCCTGACCATGAGATGTGATGCCTCTTAGCTCTTCTCTATTCAAATTGTCATGCACTTATTTTCCCCTTCACTTACGTTTCCTCATTTTTTGTTTTCTCCCTAAACTAACTTAATATATTTGTCATGATATAAAAGAGGGAAATATAAGTATCACTGATATTTTCAAATGCATGTTTATCCTGTATATTTAGTGTCTACGATGAGAATGCAGAAGAGGAAAAGAAATTGTAAAGGACAAAAATAAATGCTCTTAAGTCCTTCAGAGAATTGGTACAAGAAAGTTTACAATTTCATCAAAAACCTTGCCCTAACTTCTGTTAACCTTTTCCGTTCTTATTCACCTTAATCCTTCCCCCACCTTATCTGGTTCATTCTCTGTCTTAGAAATTGTCTTGTGATTTTCTTTTCTTTTTTAGTAATTTTATTTAATTTTACTTATTCATTTATTTTAATGTGACCAGAGAGAGGCAGAGAGAGAGAGAGAGAGAGAGAAAGCAAACCACCAGATCTGGGACTTGAACCATGGTCGGCCATTTGGGAGTGTCCAGCACCTTAACCACCATACCACCTGCTGGTCCCCCTTCTTGTTCTTTTCTAATGTGTTTTCATTCTCTAGGGAGTTTCCCCCATTTTTGTAACCTATTATCTGAAGCCAAAGTATCAATAAATGCCTCAATTGCATAAAACTTTCTCTACATGCAGAGCCAATGTTTGCCAGCTCATGGTCTGCATATAGTATTTCTTAAATTGTTATTTATCTCTTGTGTGATCAAACCTTGACTTCCCAAGTGGATTGGAAATTCTCTAAAATGTCTGGTATTCTGTCTGGACACATCCTTTGTAACTAAAGAGAGTGCAAAATCCACCCTTTTGGGAGAAATTTATTTTGAAGTTATAGTTTGAGGTATGCAGGATCAATGAAAATTTTAATAGTAAATTACCAGGTTTTGGCACTCAATTCTCTTATGCCTTCTAACATGTCATAGTGAAGGACTAACCTCTACTCTGTAGAGAAGAATGAATAAACATAGGGCCAGTGGATTCCAGTAGTATCTGAGTGTCCTAGACTGTTAACAGTACAGATGTATTAAATTATTTATGACCGTTGTCCCTGGGAAAACATTCTTAGATCAGAAAGGACAAAGTAAGATGATACTCCTTGTTTCTCATTTCAAGGTATGTCTTTTAAAAATTACTTGCATTGGGACCAACAGGTGGTGTAGTGATTAAGGCACTGGATTTCCACGTGGTCAGCTGCGGTTTGAATACCTGACCTGGGGACTTGAAACTCAGGCTGGGCATATGTGCATGCTTGCCCAAAATCCCAAGAAGAGAATGGAGGAGAAGGGAATGCTGCATGGCCATCACTCCCAAGGGGGTGATTTCTTTTATTTTTTTTAGTAAATAATTTATTAATTCCATTTGTTGTTGTTATTATTATTTTTTAACCTGGCCAGACAGAGACAGAGAGAGAGAAAGGGAAAGTGAGAAAGCAAGCTGCCAGGTCCAGGACTTGAATCATGGTCAACCATGTGAGAATCCAGTGCTCTTAACAACCACGCCACCTGCTTGCCCGAGGGTTTGCCTTCTGCATCTCTGTCTCTCTTCTGTCTTTCCAGTGAGCACACAGGCCTTGTAACAAAAATCTCTCAAAAAATTACTTGCATTTAAAATATAAATAATTTGCTCTTTTGACATATTTTCTTTTATTGAATTAATTATAGCTTGTGACTACTACTCAGTGCCTAGTGTACTATTTTTCATTTTCCCTTCCCTGCCTCGGATCAGTATATAAATACACACACACACACACACACACACACACACACACACATACACAAAATAGGTCTACTCTAATCTGGCTAACCTGGCTTACTTATGCTTTAGAGACTAGACCACATTGTTGGATTAGTGACAGTTTGGGTAAGTTCTAAATATTTAAAATGGATTGTTTTAGTACTAGCTGATAATTACTTTAGAATTTCAAGTCATTGTATTACTAATAGAATTATGTGTTTAACTAGTGCAATAGTTTCGTAAGTGGTGATGAGGTCTCCCTTTTGTTCTTTGGCTTCAATCTAGTAATGTACTTAAATATTAAAACACCTCTAAGGAACTTTTAATGCTACAGAGTAAAACAGAAAGTGAAAAGAAGTGATAAGGGAAAAAAAAAAAGATGACTAGCATATAAATTTATGAAGTAATAGGATTTGGCTGAAAATCAGTTGTTATTTTTTTCCTTGCTCTTAGGTTTTGACTCCTGAACAAAGTGCCCAAAAGCATTAAATTTTCTCAGTAGCCCTTTATTCCATAAATATAGGAGAATAGAATGCAGTAAATCTGCATCCAACTACTTTGAACTTTTGTAGATCTAGTGATTAGGTAGCAACTGGCAATAATTTTGCTTTACTCCAAAATATTTATACTGTCCCTGTACAGCTTCCTAAAATTGTCATCAACTTGGACATATTTCACTCTGTGTTGCCTGATAAAGTAGTCCATGGTATGCTGTGAATAAACTCATGATTGAATAAACTCATGAGTAACTTCAAGTATCTGAATTAAAATCTAGAGAATTTATGTCACCCTAGATGTGGCATATAGCTTTTAAAATTTATTTATTATGGCAGTTTTTATTTTAAAAATGCAAAGTTTTGGAAGAAAATGTCACCTAGTTTCATCCTATGATTAGTGCCCGAGAGCAATATAAAAGTCAGAATGTCTAGATGTTTCTCCACAGTGATGTTCAGTAGCTATTTTGTAGGTTTTGTAGTAGGTACTCATTAAATTGTTGTCAACTTAACAGTTTTTGATACATGTACAGGAAAACAACTTGACCATGTAGTTTTGCTTTTAGAATGCTAAATTGATATAATGAATTATGGTAGAGTTCATTTCCATTTATCAGTTAGAACTCACAAGTCTTATTTCATTTGGTGCTTTAAAGCCTGACAGAATGTCACGGTGTACATAAACTGGGAGTCTGAGAACCATTTCTTCCTATCTTTCTTCTTTTAAAATTCTGGCTTGTCACTAAGTTATGGGTCACTTTGAGCAAGTTATTTTTTCCCTGGGAAGTAACTTTATTTTTTAAAAAGAATGATTAATTTTGCTTGTTATTTTTATTTTTTAAATTTGCTACAGGGAACATATGCTCACCAGAGAGAGACACTGAGGGAGAGAGAGAAAGTGAGAAAGCAAGGTGCCAGGTCCAGGACTTGTATCACAGTGGGCCATGTGGGAGTCCAGCACCTGAATCACCATGCCATCTGCTGGTTGAAGTCCAATAACTTCATCTTTGTATTCCCTTAATGATAGATTTTTGGGGGCTGCTGTTGAAGGCCTAAATCACATGTGTCTCTCTCCAAGAGGTAGCTCTTTCTCTTTCTCTCTCTAATCCTTCATATGCACAAATTTCTTACAGAAGTCTTTGCCAAGTTGGAAAGTCATGTGTAGAGATATATTATCTCCAGAGCGATATCGGAAGAAATACTACCTTCTCATTCACTATTTACATACACAGAACACATGGGGTGCAAATCCTTAAACCCCACAGAAGTTACCACAGCAGGCGCTGTGTATACCTCAGTTCATTCAATGGTGAGATGCTTATATGATCTAACTACAGAGAAATTCAAACAAAGAATTACAGAGCAATTAATTCAAAATGGCACAGAATGTCTTTTTCACAGTGGCAAAACAATAAAACACGTTACTTTTATTCTAATTCAGTAGAAGAAAATGGTGCACATTTCTTTCTGGTCTGATCTTGAATAAAATTCTCACCTCTAATTTTTATATGTTCTTGAGTGCTTTTGTCAGAATGAATTGTACTTTTTGTAGGACTCGCTTCTATTTAGGGATGGGTGTATTCTAAAAAGAAAAAGAAGTTTCCTTGAAGCTATGTGGCATAGCTTAATATTGTCTTAACATTTTAGAAGGAGAAGTGAAGAGTGCATTATTCAGTCCATGTTCCTTGGCAGCCTTCTATGTTCAAGGCAGAATAATAAACAACGATTCTGTTCTGAAGAAAAACATAATTGAGTCAGTTGTCAGGAAAAAAAAATTATTATGCAACAACTGTTATCTGTGGTTTGGTTTACCATGTTCCCTTTGTCCACCAGTTCTCTTCACTTTCCCCATCACACTTTCCAAATATGGTACTTTGCCTAATGTGTAGGAAAAGAAACCTTTACAAGCTTCATCACTTTTCCTTCTTCCGCTAGTAAATGCCAACTCAATCCCACCCAATCATGATATCAAGCAAAAAGTATTTATTAACAAACACCCAGTGGTATTTATTACTACACTAGTCTCCCAGGTAGTACTGTAGATCTTCATATTGGGTCTTGAGATGCAGCTACTTTGACACTTACTGCTATAATATAATTCCAATTCTCCCTTGGTCACCCAGGAATTTCTGACACATAGCTTCGCTCCAATCTCTAATGATGTAATGTCTTCTTAATAAAGTCCTTACAGTTGAGTTTCTGACTAAAGAATTCCCAAGACAGCATGGTTTCTTCTCTCATTGTGAGTTATCTTACTTCTCAGTCTCTTCCTAGAACCAGGACAGCAGTATGTTTTTTCCTGAGTCCAACTTTACTATTTATCCTGCCAGGTAAGTAGAACCTTGGTACGTGTAGCTAAATCCCGATGATAACTGCAAGCTTGCTTGGAATCACTTTGCCCTGATCCTTCTGCCTCAATCTTCCAAGGAGCTGGGACTACAGGCATGCACCACTGCACCTGACCTTCCAGGGAGGGTCAGAACCCGAACCCAGGCCTCTCATGTGTCCTGAACCTACTAAGCACTGGCATCTCCTCACAGTCATGACTGGCCTTATTTCTAATACTGATACTCCTACCTATGCTAAGGCACACATTGGGGAAACTCTAACAGCTAAGTAACAACAACAGCAACAACAACAAAAAACTGGCTTAAACCAACAGATGAACAAGCAAGGAATATGTTGACTTAAAAATGGAAAATCCAGGGCTTGCAGGTGGCACAGTGGCCCCGATTTAAGGCTCTGGACTCCCACAGAGCTGACTGTGGTTCAAGTCCTGGATCTGGTGGCTTGCTCGCGCACTTTCCTTCTCTCTCTCTCTCTCTGAACAAAATTGAAAAATAATGAAAATAAATAATGCATTTAAAAAATAGAAAATCCAAAGATAAGACTAGACCTCAAATTGTGTTGACAGTTGATTTCGATGTCTCAGCACCTATACAGAGAGTCACAGAAGACCGTGTTTTATTTTCCAATATTAACAATAATTTAAGTAGATTTTTGATTATGTATTTAAAAATCTGTATACATATATAGATAAAATATTTTTAGAAATAAGTTATTATTTGTAAAACTCTGAGCTTCAGGTTATATCAAATCAAATAAAAATCTATTATTGGTGTCTAAGATTTGTCCTGTGTTCACAGAATATTAATGATAAATATATTTTTATAATTTGTTTCACTAGGAAAATTGGAAAGGCATTTGTTGATTCTTAGCAAACACATTTGCATAAGGAATGGGCTAAGCAAGCATCTGTGTATATTCAATTGGTTCATATATTTGTTTAAGAATAAAGCATAAAAAATCAAATACAGAAGAAATACATTAAGATAATAAATATAGCTGACATCCTTACCAGGCTTTAAAATAAGTTGGATATTAACAATTATTAAACTATGTTTATTTAGAAAACAGCAAAAACATACATGTATATTAAAAGTAACACCAATTGGAGCCAACAGATGGTGTAATGGTCTCTGGACTCTCACATAGTTGATTCGATTCCCAGACCCAGTGGCTTAAAACTCACTCCAAGTGACTGTGCATGCCCAAGAACCAAGGAGAAGAATGGAGGAGAAGGGATTGAAGAGTGACCATCCCTCCAGGGGGTGATTTCTCACTTTCTCTCTCACTGTCTCTATCTCTCTCACTCTGGCAAGAACACCTGCACTATGGCAAAAAAAAAAATAACAAAAACAAATTGGCTTAAGAATTTAGCATATGACAATGCAGCTAAAAGAAAACTACTAAATAAATAATTAAATTAAAAATAGCCATCCCTCCACCAATGTGCAATTAAAGAGCAATAATTAAAACACAAATTCCAAATGAAAGTACTTATATACCTGCTCTAAATATACAACAAGAGGGTTTCTTGACTTTTCAAATACTAAGAGATAAGCCCAAAATAAAACAGTAGAGCTGTTTCGTTTACAAAGAATAACTATAGAAAAAATAGTATTGTTTACACACAGATAAGCTTAAATCGATCTCTTTTCCATAGAGCTTGTCTTGTCTTTTCTTTTTTTCTTGCAGTCTTTTACTATAGGAAGTATAAGCTTATGGACAGAGACAGAAGGAGAGAGGGGAAGTGAGGAATCACTCCTTGCCCTTGCGAGTGATAGTCACTCTACAGTCCCTTCCCCTCCAGTCTCTTAGGGGTTGGGCCATGCAGGAACAGGCCTCCAGCCTGATTTTCAAGACTCTGGTCCTGACTATGAACCATGGTAGGCCAGATGGGAGTCTAGTGCTTTAACTACCACACCACCTGCTGGCGCCTAGAGTTTTCTTTTCAATGTGTAAAATAAAATATAAATGGTATGGCGCAATTTTTTCACCCAATACTTGTTCTGACCTTTCTTTGCCTTCAATGTCAGCCATGCTACATAGACAGTAACAGCTTCTTCACCTTCAAATACAAACTTATACTCGACTCTAATGACTTTTGACATTCATAGTCATTTTAACATTCTAGTAACTAAATAGTCTGAAGCTAGTAGGGAAAAGAATATGAACAACTCTTTGATTAACTATGTCTTGATGTTTTGAACCTTGAGGAGTCTAATCTGAAATATTCTTCATAATAACCTATGTAGACAAGGGGAAAGTGAGACTTCAATAGCCACTAGACAGTTTGGATGACGGCCAGATGAGCCAATGTTCTAAGGGCTGTCATTGACCTTGGAGTGGATTTTGCAAAGGTGCAAATTTCTCTGTCTCAGACAGGCACTTTTGTGATTAAGTAAGCACACCCAGAAAGCTACAGGGCTTTGGTAAACACATGTTGGCCCCAAATGGTGTTTTTTCTCTAAAGGACTTTGAGTAGAGTGTTGAATATGAAGCCATATATATAGTGTATACCTCAAAGTAAACAGTGCTCAAATAAGTGGAGAATATTTATGCAAATAATATTAAATAGTAAAAAGAGTCAAATCTTAAAGCTTTCCAATCCCTTGAAGCAAGATATATTTTTCACCTTTCCTTCGTATTCCTTCCTTTGAACATGCTCTCTTAACCATATAAGGAGAAAAGATCAAATGATGAACAGAGTAAGCAAGTGCATTGTTTGCGTATTTGTCTAAAAAGAGCCCTCATTGTCTCTGAATCTTGAGGTCTGTGACAAGCATAACATTTCCTGGATAGAATATTAAACGAATGTGTGAATGGATGCTGACCGAAGGAAATGTTAGAGTGGGCAAAAGTCAAATTATCAGACAGCTGCATAATGATGTTTATGAGCTTTAAAATGCTCATGGGAGTGGGGAGATATTATGAAGGGATATTTTAGAATATCTGTGAGGAAAACTAATAAAGGCAATATATTTTTATTGCCATCAATTTTTTCATTTGGATCATTTTGATGCTCTGACAAAGAAGCCAGACCATAGCATGGTACAAACTAGACTTGATAAACTACTGGTGTCTTAATAGAATGATGCTTGATATTCAACAGAACTAGACTGAAATTTCCACCAGATATACAGATTATGGGAAATGAATGTGTAAGGGGCCCTCATGAATAGAGGAACAATGTGTATATACCTATGGCTATAATTTGTTGTGTACGTATATTGTCACATAAACTGGAATAGGTCCAGTTAGAAATGAGAAAGCAAACTTCAACTTTCAAAGACAATAGGAAGAATATGTTTCGTTTATGTCAGTGTTATGTCAGTGAGCTGGTGCATTTAAAAATTGTTTTTTTTTTTTGGAGGGATTTTTGCTATAGGGTGGATGCACTCACCAGACAGACAGAGAGAGGCAGAGAGACAGAAAGCGAGAAATCACCCTCCAGGGGGATGGCCACACCGCAATCCCTTCTCCTCCATTCTCCTCTTGGGATCTTGAGCACGCACGCACATGCACCCGGTGTGATTTTTAAGCCACCAGGTCCAGAACGCGAACCGCGGTCTACTACATGGGAATCCAATGACACAGCCATTACGCTAACTGCTGGTCCTTAAAAATCGTTTTTTAATTTGATGTCTGGTAGTGAGCACAAAGAAAATAATTAATCATCTTGGGGGTTTATGGATGAGCATTCATAGCACTTATTTGGACTTTCAAAGTTTACTGTTATCAGTTGGTATGCAAAACTGCTTTATAACAAATGCAATAAGCCCATTTAAAGACAATGATTAGTAAGGTAGCTTGCTCAAAGAATTGAAGAATTAAAATCCATAAATATCACAATCTGTGGCTCTATGAGTTGTCCTTCAGAGATAAGACCTTGGTCTGATTTAATTTCATGTTATCAAGATATTTTCAATGAGTTACAGAGTGATACTACTTTGGACATGATTGCCAAGATCTAGGAAGAGAGCTAGGGTTTCTTGTGACAGTGAGACAGAAGGGACATTGGAGAAGTGTTGTATAATAAATGACACTGGATTCAGGAAAGCTAAGTATAGTAGAGACTACACTGGCTATGCCCAAATTAACCATCAGAAACCAGTTAATTTGCTTAAGCACTGCTATCTTCCTGAAAGCTCCTTGCTTATGCATCCTGTTTGTATTCAGCATTGTTTGTTCAATTGAAGAACAAAACAGAACAGCAAGCAAAAAACTTAAATGTCCTCACAGCAGGGGGCCTGGAAGTACTGGGAAACAAGTCTTGGTTTGAGTAAGGAGTTTGCAATTTAATGTCCACATTTCAAAATTGTGGGGATGGACATGTGTAAGACAGAGATGGCAGCCAAAGTGATTAATGGGCTGGAAACCAGGACCTCTGAAGAAGGGTTCAAGGAGTTACTGTCACTTAGTTTGAGGGAAAATGGCAATTCATGCACATGAAAGACTATGTTAAAAAAAAAAAAAAAGAAAGAAAGAAAGAAAAGAAAAGAAAAAGAAAATCACTCCCAACATGAAAAAATTGTATGAGAAATGAAAGACAGGGTTGAGTAAAAATAAGACTAACCATAAAATGACAGTTTTTAAAAAGAGTGCAATCTCTGTTGTTAAGTAACCACAGAATTGGAAAGTCTTCTGTCTGTATTGATGACAATAAAAGCTAAATAAGGCAGTATGAAGAAAACCCCTTCAATGCTTGTTCTCCATCATTTGCAAAAAAAAAAAAAAAGAAAGTTGCATTGTTATAATGCATAAATCATCACTGAGAATTCTGTAAAAGTTAACATATAAATCACTTAATGCTTTATGGAGTACTTAACATTTTTATTTTGATGCACAGATCTCTTATTTGCCTTAGTAAAGAAATGTAGCATGTGTTTTGAAATAGTAGCATAGCCTACAGAGTTAGGTCAAAGTCCTGAGAGTACTGAGGGTTTAGGTCACTGTGGCACTATCTTGAAAGAGCAGGTCAGGACTGAGTTTGATGATGAGTTGGAAGATGATTCATAGCTTCCCATCACACTAAAAGAGCTCATGGAAGCTGCCCTATGAGAAGCAAGATACCAATGAGCAGGAAGATGGTGGGAGAAGATGGATGATTTCAGAGACCAGGAGCTGTCCATGAGATAGGAAATACCAAATTGTGAGGAAAATAGACTGCAGGATCAGGCTCTCTGGGTTCAAACCTACATCTGTCAGGAAATCATGTACATCCTTTATGTGTTAATTTCTTGATCTGTAAAATGTCAGTAATTATGGTGATACTGACCTCACTGGGTTGTTGAGGGACTTAAATGAATTAGTATCCCTGAAGTAGTTAAATCAGTGATTGGCACAGCATTAAAATTAGATGAAGGTTAGCACCTTACTCACAATTACTCACCTGAATTTGAGATATTCAAATGCCCTTCGTGCCAGTGCATTTTGGAGTAGCATTTTAACACCCCTACTTAAAATGAGCATTTGAGAAAAAGTAGCAACTTTCTGGACTTCAGATGAACTAAATTTTTTTTTTTAATACGAGATGAAGCAAAGAAAAGAATTTTCTCAGACATGATCTTTTTCTAGAAGTGATCTATTCAATAGTAGCTGTTTTACTTTAATGTCTATTTTATATCTCATTTTCTTAAACATCTATTGTGAACCAAAAAGAGAAAAAAAGATTTCATCTCTTCTTGCATGCCTCCCTTCCGTGCCCTCCTAAATGTGTGTGTGCACATGTGGTACCGTTTACCTGAGTTGGCCTATGCTTCTAGTACTGCAAGAAATACTTGTATTCCTTACAGAAAGGATGCATATGTGACTGATAGCTGTGTCTAAGGCCAGGCTGTGAACTGCCAACAGAGCTAATGATGGTCAGTAGCCATTAGTTCTGGCCTTTTCCCCAGGGTTCTAGACCTCAAGTGTGGGCGTCAGACTGGCTGACCCACCATTGGCAGAGCTCCAGGAGACATACTATGCAAATGAATGTTAAACTTCCTTTCTGCCATTTTCAAGATATTTCATCTGTACCTATGGTCATGTCTCCTAAACATAAAATTGCATTTACTTCTAAAGCAGGCGCCGTTCTAGACACGAGGTGCATGTGGAGGAACTAGGCAAAGATGATCTCTGCTTCTAAGAAGCTTCTGTAATATAGATAAGTAAAGAAGTACATGGAGAGGATAAGTTCATATTTTCTAAGTGTCATTAAATAAAATGTTAAAGCAATACAGAGTAACTTGTGTGAAGTCTATAGTTGGATCTGGAGTTGTAAAGGAACATCTCTTCAAAGCAGCGTTGGGTGTCTGAACTGGAACTGAATTCAGTGAAAAAGCCCATCATGGGAACATGTTCCCGGGAGCATTAAGAAAATGTGCAAAGAGCTTCAGTTAGGAAAGATTTTAATGTGAGAAGGAAGAAAAAGAAAGCCAGTGTGGATGAAACACGGAAGTTAAAGAGAAAAGCTTTTCAAGATATCTTGATCAAAGTTATTGAAGAGTCATTCATGTAGGAATATCAAATTTAATTTTTAGTTTGAGTTTTTGCAAACATTTAAGCAGTGAAATGACATAGCCATGTTTATATGTTTATAAAAACTATTCAGGTTGAGCATGCCAAATGCTTTGTGGAAGGCACAGATTTGTGCAAAGGTCAGTAGAGAGAGAGTATTGTGTGGTCTAATCCAAGATAATTGTGGGGTGGAAAAGTATTGTCTGTGGTCATGGCGAGATTTTTCTTTGGAAGTAAACAACTTGATGGACTGGTTGTGAGTGGGAATAGAAAGGGAAATAGCTCTGATGTCAGAGCCTACTTTGCTCTTTCGTCTTATTAAAGGAAAGCTGACAACAAATCAGATGTGTGTAGTAAATGCCTTTGGAGCTCAGGGAGACTTTATTTCAGAATATATGAAACTGGAAGTCATCAACATATACATCATGTTTATAGGCATGAGAATAGATGAGATCATCTGCGAAGAGCATGACAGAGAAGAATAAAGGGCCATATTTTCAGCTCAAGGGCTGCTAATATACAGTTGATCAGAAAAGAAAGGACCCGGAAATGTCACTGTGAAAACAGCTCCTGAGGTAGGATGCAAAGCAGACTTGTTTCCTGGAGACCAAGAAACTGTATTTTTAGTTAACTGTGTCAAATTCTGTTGAGAAATTGAGTAAGATATCTAAAAAGAGTTAACCATTGGGACCAGCAGTTAGCAGAATGGCTATGTTGCTGGACTCCCATGTATTGACCGCGGTTCAAGTCCTGGATCCGGTGGCTTAAACTCACGCTGGGCATGTGTGCATGCATGCCCAAGATCCCAAGAGGAGAATGAAGGAGAAGGGATTGCAGCATGGCCATCCCCTTTGGGGGGGTGATTTTTTGCTTTCTGTCTCTCTGTCTCTGTCTTTCTGGCGAGTACATGCGTCCTATAGAAAAAACCTCTCCAAAAAAAAAAAGAGTTAACCATTGAATTTAGCAAGATCGACGTCTCTTGTTCCCTTTGTGAGAAAGGTTTTCTCTGGAGTTATGGGGCAAACTCCCAGCAAGGAAGAGCTTGTAAAGAGAAAGGGTGTGCGGAGGGGTTGGGGAGAGCAATCAAATAGAACAGACAAATATTAACGATCCCTTTTGAGGTGTTTTTCTGTGAAGGGAAGCAGAGAAAATATGCAGGGACACTTACTAAGTTCAGTAAGAAGGAGAACAGAGAAAAAATATACAGATTCAGCTAGGCCACAGGTCCCATGTGGGGAAAAAAAGATTCTGTTCTCTTTTGATTGCTTCTCTTTTTTTTCATATTGAAGTTAACAGTTATCAGCTGAGAATAGGGGAAGGAATGTTGGAAGTTTGTAAACTAAGATGGATAAAATGACCTGGAATTAAAATGAATAGTAATGAGATGAAAAGAAGTAGAATCCATCAGTGCTTTCAGTTAGGGTTGTGTTCTGTGACTATTTAGAAACCTAAAAAACATTTTTGTTGTTATGGCATCTGTATTTTAAAACTGATTTAGCAAATTTAGATGTGAGACCTTATAGCCTAATATCTAGTAAGTGTGAGCTTTTGAGTCAAATAAGCCTAACTTAAACAGGGTCAATCCCTTAATTTTTTGTATAATATACATATTTGGTTATTTTAAAATTTATACATTCAGTCACTGTATGTCATTCATTACAGCTTATAAAATGAATTTTACCCCCATGAATAAACTGTATATTACTCCAGTTAAAGATATTATCATACATGTTATCATCAACAGATACTTTTCCATTTTTGTGTCCCTTAAATGTTTTGCTTCTTTCTTTTTCCCCTTGATTCCCACCAACTTCAATTTCTTCATTTATTTAGTGGACGTGATATCCTTGGGATAACTAACTTGAGTTGAAAGCCAGACTCCACTGCTGACTAGCTATGGATGCCAAGCAATTCACTTATCTGAAAAATTAGAATCAAAATAGCATCTAACTAATCATGTTATTGGAAAGATTAAAGAAGATAAATCTTTTGCAATATCCAATCCCTTAAACATAACAAATGTTCAATGACACTTGTCACTAACAATATTAGCAATGGTTGCACCACTCAGAATCTAGTGTTTGGGGATAGCATCTTTGTGACCAGAGAGATTTAATTTTTTTTCCCACCACATTATAACCAAAGTATTTTCTCTTATCCCAATATCAATTGAGTCCCTAAGGAATAGACTTAACCTATATAGTTGTGGAGTGGTCCTATACTTAGATCAGGTGTGAAGTTTAGCATATTATTTTAAAATGATGTGTGGAAAGCAGCAAAGAAGTGAGAAAATGTGTTTCCATTCTGCAAACAAATATGGAGTATTTAGGGTAAATGCCTCTTCTTGGAGGACCAATGAAAAGTAGTTTGAATTTCACTTTTAAAATTCAGTTTCTTTGAATAGCAGCCAGGCAAGAGGCACACCAGAAAATTAAACATTTTGATTGTCTCCTCTAGGGACAAGATTCTAGAAAAATCATGGATTTAGGCGAAAGGGCAGTTGGCTATACTAGTTAGAGAGAAAGTCCTGTGTGAAATGTCATTCCTTCCATCTGCTCATAGACAAACAGGTAGTGATCTTTCGGTCGACATCACTTGGATCTCCAGGAAAGTCTGGGCTTTCACATGTGCACCAACTTCCCTTTATGAGATTATCTCCCTAAACTTTTCAGTAACCCTGATTCCTGTCAAACTGGCCTTGCTGCTTATTGTCCTACAGGTTTGTTTTACCTTGACTTGCACGCTTTTGCAAACTATGTTTTATAACTTAAGTATTTTTCCTTTATTTCCCCATGTTAAGATACTATTTCTTAAACAAAAGAAAAGATTGACACCATAGTGGTATGTGTTTACAGGGTACAATATGATGTTTCAATACATGCGTACATTGAGTAACTGAGCAAGTCATGGTAACTAACGTATCCATCCCCTTAAGCATTTAGCATTTATCTGTTGGGAGAACATTCAAAATCCTCTCCTTTAACTATTTGAAATACACATTACGTTACCGGTATTTATAGTACCCCCATGTGCATTGGACTCCCTTAACTTACTGTTCCTATTCAAAAGGAGAGGTACATCCATTGATTCATTTCCCTCATCTTCCACCATTCTTTCCTCACTCCGGTAAGCTCTATTTTATATTCTCAATAACTATGGAATTAAGACAAAAGGTCTTCAAAAAGTTCATGGCAATGCATATTATGACTTCAAGATTATGGATTTCAAGATATTTTTTGCACCAAATTAAAACGTGTACTTTAATTTTCTCTTAAATTTTTGAGATTCTGTCCCATTTAAGTTTATTCATTTATTTCATCCATGAGAGTTAGAGAGACAGAGATGAAAATAGAGCGATAATTTCCCCCAATAGGATCTTCACACTGTGATCTAAGCTGGACACCCCAGATCACTCCAGGAGTACACATGGTAGCTTTTGGACTCGAACACTAGACCTTCCCACATGCATACAGAACTATAGAACATTGTGCTATGATTGCATCATTGTCTGACTCTGAGATTATTTTGATTTTTAGCTTCCATTTATGCAGATGAGTGACACCATGTACTCCATTCCTGGCTTATTTCAAAAATCTACTTTTATACACCCAACTCACATTGAAAGGAACTCTTCTCAATATTTTCCATCCACTGATGGTCTCCTCACTTTGTTAATATCTATGACTCTTCACTTTTACTTCTGACATCTCTCTTAACTATTTACTAACTTACAGAGTAATATTAAGTCTAGTCAATATGTACACATATGTATTGTCTATGCTGTCAAGCTCCTGAGGAGAAGAATTTGCCATATAAGTTGTGGAATCTTCTATTAATAACCTTTGTACACAGAAGTTGTTTAGTAAACAGTTGAAGAAGCCAGTGTCATGAACGCTGTGTAATACCACCCAGATGCTTCTTCAAGATGGAAATGTTTCTTCTTCTACTTCTGGGAACATAGTCAGCTAAACACACTGAGCCCTTTTTGGGAAATGCTTTGACTGAAGAGCACCTTTCAAGGCTATCTTCTTTTCTCCTGGCAGCCCTCATCCAGGACTGTTCACATGGGCAGATAAATGCATAGCGTCCTCCGCATCTCTCCCTGTCCAGGGCAACCCTCCAGGGACAGCCTCACCTCAGAGCTCCCTCAGGGTTGGCGGGCCTTTCATCACAGTCCAACCCATGGCTCTGCCCACTCCTGCTCCTCCTGCCACCCCCACATTGCTGTTGCCTCTCAGAAAGCAGGTTCCACTAGACTCTGCATTTCCAGCTCCATCAGTCCATGCCCTGGGGTTGGCAGTCAGGAAAACTGTTGGAAATTAACAAGCACATGTTTATGTTATGCTATTTTTCAAGTTTTAGAGTCACATCTGCTCTTACGCAATGACATTTAAGCATAACTTGTTCTTTAAAAGTAGACACAGGCAAGCAGGTGCCATGGTGATGAAAGCACTTGACTACCACAGGACTAACCATGGTTCGAGTCCTGAGTCTGGTAGACTGCTTTCTCATCCTCTCCTCTCCTCTCCTCTCTCCTCTCTCCTCTCTCCTCTCTCCTCTCTCCTCTCTCCTCTCTCCTCTCTCCTCTCTCCTCTCTCCTCTCTCCTCTCTCCTCTCTCCTCTCTCCTCTCTCCTCTCTCCTCTCTCCTCTCTCCTCTCTCCTCTCTCCTCTCTCCTCTCTCCTCTCTCCTCTCTCCTCTC